>NW_010410659.1:0-1125 GCF_000710305.1 Buceros rhinoceros silvestris | reverse complement strand
GAAAGCAGAGCTGAGGCTGCTGCTGCCTGCTGAGCGCTCCTGCTTCCTCCCGCCCCAAGAGGAGCTGAGAGCTCCGCGCACTGGTCCCAGTCAAGCTCTCTAGCAACTCCTTTTGCCTCCTGCCTTTGCTAACTCAAGGGTGCTGAATTTCATCCAGAGATCAACAAAAAGCTTCTCCATGGAACCTCTGGAGAACAATAGTTCCGTTCCTCGCTTCCGTGCTGGCTTTTTGCAGTTGACTGGTCCCAGTCAAGCTCTCTAGCAACTCCTTTTGCCTCCTGCCTTTGCTAACTCAAGGGTGCTGAATTTCATCCAGAGATCAACAAAAAGCTTCTCCATGGAACCTCTGGAGAACAATGTGTGAACGAAGATAGTTCCGTTCCTCGCTTCCGTGCTGGCTTTTTGCAGTTGGACCGGCAAGCCTGGGCCCCAGGGACGGCATTTCCTCGCAGACTGCTCTTTACCATGTGCTGCTGCACTCCCCGGTGCCAGTCAGGGCTGCGAGTCCCTTCCTGCTTGGTGCTGAATGAGCAAACACCTGAACACTGTCACTGCCACAAGGATGTTAGAAGTTCAGACTCACTTGAAATGAAGTTTTAAATGCTTCCATTATCCTCAAGTTACACAGCTACAAACCATACTTTAGGGAGAGGTAGGGAAGAACCCTTTTGAACTCTGCCTTAATTGATTCTAGTAACTTCAGGGCTTTGGTTTCCCTGGCCAGGATTAACTGAGGTAAAATTTTCAGAAGTGCCTGGGACTCCTGATCAGTGTCAACTGCTGTATGAGATTAAGCTCTTGAGGCCAGGCCCTGGTCCCCAACGGCTGCTGGCTGTCTGGTGTCCCCCGAGAAGGGAGGTGGCCAAAGAGCCTCGCTGTCTCTGTGGACGCAGGACTAAGTGCCTGCATTCTTTGTTGAAAAGATGGCAATGCTTTGGAAAATTTTGCCCCACACCGTCTTCCGTGCAGCTGGTGCTGGGCAGAGCAAGCCCGCGGCGCCCAGGGAGGGCGCGGTGCGGCAGCGAGCTGTCCCCTTCATTTCACCGGGAAAGGCTGTTCAACTCGGCTGGCTTTGGGCTGCGATCCCCGCGGGGCTGGTGGTGAAACTCCGTCTTCCACCACCGG
>NW_010410658.1:2555-2861 GCF_000710305.1 Buceros rhinoceros silvestris | reverse complement strand
GGGGCTGCGCCCGCTGTGCCGGTCCCCGTGCCGGGGGGCTGCCATAAAGCCAAAGGAACTCCCGTCCCTGGGAAAAAACGCACAGTTGGCTCCGCTTTGAGCTAGACGTGGCTTTTCTCGTGACCAGCTGACGAGTCGAGTTGGCTGGCAAAAAGCTGCCAAAGTGGCCAAACTTTTCCTCGAAGAACTGTTGAATTTCAGTGAAATTCAGCTGGAGTCTGTGGTTAAAACCCAGACTGATCGGACCCGACCACAGCATCAGTCCTCCCCGGTCCTTCGCCGCGGGAGGCCACACCGCGCGCCTTT
>NW_010410658.1:2095-2399 GCF_000710305.1 Buceros rhinoceros silvestris | reverse complement strand
GCAGCTGGGGGGGCCACGCCGCTGCGCCACAGCCGCTAACAGGGCACAGGCTCCATGCACAAATAAATACCATCCAACCGAAAGACCTACGGTCAAATTCGAAACAAGAAGTTGCCATTAAGAACCACGATGCATCACACTGCTAAGGTTTTGCCTCATGCATAAAAATGGTAGCGCTGATTGGCAGTTGCTAATCATAATACTACACCGTCACACAGAACAATCAGCTGTTCAGACCAAGTAGCACAAATGTAGAAAATAATCTTTTTTTTTCTTTTTCTTTTTTTTTTTTTTTTTCCAACAC
>NW_010410658.1:1196-1870 GCF_000710305.1 Buceros rhinoceros silvestris | reverse complement strand
GTAATAAACAAACAAACAAAAAAAACCCCAACGGGAAGAAAGACTGACGTACATTTTTAAGCGCACCTTTTCCGTCTATTACAAAAGCACAACCTAAAACGTATAAAGCTTTTTCTTTTTTAAATCACAGTTACCAAAAAGAAACAGTGAATAATTTATTACATACGCTATAATAACATTACTCTAAACAACTATTCTCTATGAGGTATATCTGAGAAAATTCGGTAAGGGATTGCACGGTCTGCGTTGCCAACATGCCCAGTTTATATTAAAGCTTTGGAACCGTGGAGAAAGAGGAGGAGGAGGAGGAGGAGGTGGAGGAGAGAAAGAGGAGAAGGAGGAGAGGAGCCTTTGGTATTCTTAGGAGGTTTGTTCTTTGCAGGGCTGCGTTGCAAAGCACCACAGTACAAAAAGCCCACCAGGTACGATTCGGCGGCCCAGTCGAAGCTGAGGTATTCACAGGAAGAATAAAAAAAAGCACAGAGAGGTCTAGACTGGCAAAATCGTTGCTTTGGTTCAAGCAAGGCACTCGTCCCGTGGTAACGTCACACTTTGCAAGTGAAGCATGAGTCTGGTGAGAACCGCGACTGCTGCCGAGGGCCCTGCCAGCTCTGGGGGGTTTCTGTGTCCGGCTGCCACCCGCCCGTGCTGGGCAGGGGTGGCCGGGGCCAGGC
>NW_010410658.1:677-890 GCF_000710305.1 Buceros rhinoceros silvestris | reverse complement strand
GAAATACAATCCGAAAGGCAACACTGAACTAAAGCGGAGCTTTTGTGTTGAGCTGGCGGTGACCCGTCCCTGCGAATCCAGGGGCATCGCTGGGGCGGATTTCCCGGGGAAAGGCTGAGCCCCCGCGGCAGCCAGCAGTGCCACTGTCCCACCCTGGGAGGTGCCTCCTGGGGCTCTGCCCCAGCACAGCAGTGAGTGTCACCTGCCTTCATT
>NW_010410658.1:0-442 GCF_000710305.1 Buceros rhinoceros silvestris | reverse complement strand
TCCTGCAGTCTGAACTCTTCCCTTGTCTTTTACGCTCCCCCCCCAGCCCCCGCTCACCCCGGCGCTGCGGAAGGCAGGACTCGGGGGGCTCCCGGGGAAAAGCTGAGCTGGTGCATGAGAGGGACCAGGGCAAAGCGCAGCGGTGGGAGCGGGCAGCAGTGCCCGGGAGCGGGTCCGGCTCATCAGAGCGTTTGGTTCGGTGGCGTGAAGGGGGTAAAACAGGCGGTAAGAAACAAATGCTAAAGGGCACCACTAACTCCCCAAAGGCCACCAACCAAGGCGGCAGCGATCACTTAGGAACGCGGTGCTAATGGAGCTTAATGTGGCTAACCGGAGAAAAAGAATTAATTGATTTTCATACAAAACCTGTAATTGCAAACACACCCAGCCAAACGGAGGGGGCGGCAGCGGCACTTGCGGGCCCCACTGGGTTCCTGCCTTT
>NW_010410657.1:1989-2341 GCF_000710305.1 Buceros rhinoceros silvestris | reverse complement strand
GGCCCCTTCCCCAGGGCTGCCTTCGTCCGGGACCCCCCCCGGCCCCTCCTCAAGCCCCTGCGCTACCCCAAAACTGCAGCGACCTCTGAGCCCGCTCCAAACGTGTCCCTCCTGCTGCAGCAGTCACCGCTGACCCCACAGCCCCCTGCCAGAGCTCTCACACACCCGAGTCCTCTCCGAGTCCTCCTCCCTCACCCCGCGCCGCGTCACCTCCTGCCTGGGGTCTCCTGTGACTGGTCACTCACGAAGCACGCGTGGGGACCCCCGGGGATGGGGGACAGCTCCCCGCCTCTGTCCAGGCCCATCCCGGCTGGCTGCCCTGGCAGCGCGCTGGGGGCGGCAGAGAGCACCC
>NW_010410657.1:1578-1850 GCF_000710305.1 Buceros rhinoceros silvestris | reverse complement strand
GCGTGGCGTGGCAGAGATCACCCTGCTCCCGTTTGCACTTCCCGGACACGGCGAGGAAGCGCAGGGGAGCGGAAGGTGTCCCCGCACAGTGACCCCCGTGCTCTCAGCTGCGATGTCCTCACTGTGCCGGGGAATCCACGGGCTGGAAGCAGCACCAGGGTCACCTCGTGAGCAGGTCGCTGCTCTCACGCTCTGCTGTTTGCTGCCACGGCCCGGGACACGCTCCACCGCCGGCTCCCCGCCCAGTGACCGGCAGGGGCACTGCCCCCCCC
>NW_010410657.1:1028-1384 GCF_000710305.1 Buceros rhinoceros silvestris | reverse complement strand
GCAGTCAGATCCCTTCGCTCGAATCCGCCCAGGGGAAGAGCAGAGCCGGGGGCTCCTGCACAAGTGCTGGGGACAGATCTCTGGTCCCGGCGGGACAGGGACGAGCAGCCGAGGTGCACCGGCAGCGAGCAGAGCCGGTCGCAGCGTTGGCAGAGGGCAGGAGAGCCTGCAGCAGAGAGCGGAGCGCAGCGCACAGGCGAGGACAAGCAGAGAACCACGCTGGTCGGATTTAAGCACCTTCTGCCCTTCCTGAATCCAACAAGGGGAGGGTCAGAGCCCCCCCTCTGGTGATGAAGACCCCGCACCATCTCCAGGGCGCTCCTGCCTCACCAATTCTCTTTTCTAGGCTGCTGCCT
>NW_010410657.1:565-864 GCF_000710305.1 Buceros rhinoceros silvestris | reverse complement strand
CCTCCCCCGCCCAAACACGGGCCAGGACCTCCATAATCGGATGACCATCCCGTCTTCAGAGGTGCTCGTATCCTCTCCACACCCGAAGGAGCCGGGTGCGCAGCCCCCGAGGCCGAGGGGCTGTGGCCAAGCCCAGCCCTGCCTCACGCCTGACCGGAGCCCTGCGCTTCCCTCCTCTCCCTGGGGAAACACCTGCTCTCACCTGGAGCAGCTGCTCCAGCGAGCAGCAGTATCACACCTCGAGCACCCCTTACTCCGTGCTCTCCACCTGCTTCACGCTGTACTTAAAGATACTCGGG
>NW_010410657.1:0-229 GCF_000710305.1 Buceros rhinoceros silvestris | reverse complement strand
GCGGTACCCCTGGCGTGGGATCCTGGCAGGCACCAGCCAAGGGCAACCCTCCTCCAGTCCAGGCAGTGTCACCAGCTTTTATCAGAAACACCCCGGTCTCCTCCGGTCGATCGCAAATCGAGTGCTTTCCCTCTTTCCTAAGCACGCGGTGTGAGACCCAGCGTCGGGGCTGTCCGGCTCGTGTTTTTACAGCAGCGTCTGTTGGACAAGCTTTGGGCTGGTGTTCCCT
>NW_010410656.1:509-721 GCF_000710305.1 Buceros rhinoceros silvestris | reverse complement strand
GCCCTCAGAGCGCAGGGGTTTCTGTGGAGATAAAACGCAGGTGTCGGGCTGAGCTTGTCACTGCCCTGCACGACCAACCCCCGCGGCAGGCAGGGGGTAGGACCCGCACGGAGTAAACACGCACGGACAGGACGGAGGTTCCGCACGGTACGGTGGGAGGTTAGGCGGGGGTTTTTCCAGAAGTGACAAAATACCCGCGGGGGGCTGGGTTT
>NW_010410656.1:0-206 GCF_000710305.1 Buceros rhinoceros silvestris | reverse complement strand
CGGGGCCCAGCGCCCGCGGGCAGCCTCACTCCCGGGTAACTTTGGGGCACTGGCGTGCTGGGACACGCTTCCCCCTAAAATCCCCCCCGGGGAAGTCCCTGGGAACACACGTACCGCCGGTGCCTGGCTCGAGAACGGCTGACATCAGTGACACTTTTTTCCCCCCAAACGCGAATGCCTGCGGCGCGCCCCCGCGGCTTGCGGAC
>NW_010410655.1:16726-16982 GCF_000710305.1 Buceros rhinoceros silvestris | reverse complement strand
CGGGCTGTGCCTGCGGGACGCGCTTGCCCTGCTCCGGCTCTCCGTACCCCGAGGGATGGGGTTTGGCTGCGTGCGGGGGAAGGCAGGAGGAGGGGGGAGAGGAAAGGGCGTTAGGAGAAATGATCACGGCAAGCACATACCTTCACCCTTCGAGAAGTGCTTGGGACGATCGTCTGACGCGCTTGGGCATAACCTGGGCGTAACTCGCCCCAGCGGGAAATGCCGAGGTGCCGGCGGACGGCTGCAGGGGCAGCGC
>NW_010410655.1:0-16577 GCF_000710305.1 Buceros rhinoceros silvestris | reverse complement strand
CCCGGCCCTCAGCCTACACACAACAGCGCAACACACGGGTTTGGCTGCAGGGTCTCCCATCAAAGTTCATCGGTAGTGTGCGAGTGTATTCAAAAGTTCAGTACGTAACATCAGACTGCAGACTGCAAGTGTCATAACAATCTTTGTACTCCAAAGCCAATACACTTAGCCACACTCTTCTTGTCGGTCGGACAGAGCTCTTAATTTGCAAAGCAGTTCGAACTGCTAGAATAGAGATTGCCTACAATTGCCTACAAACCCATAACTGGGTTATTCTGAAAGAACGAGTCAGTCTTTATGAATAAGTTATGATGTGAGAATGTAATTAAAGGACCCCTGCCTCACACCTGAGCATAGCTCACTTTGCAGGTATTCAATTATTTTTTTTGTCTCATATGTCCTACTTATTACGCAGTATTAAACACCAGTTGTAATAATTTACAGTCCATTTACTCACAGGTTTTCTGAGCTATTCATCAGTATAGTACTGAATGTACATACTTGTTTCACACTTCTGTGAAACTGTATGATCATCTCTCTTTTTCAGATAGGTAGGTGGGCTGCCACAAAAAAGCCTCCACCAATTTCAGGTTCCCATGGTGACACGTTAGAACCCGATTTTACCTACAACTACTTGAGATAATGTGGAACTTCAACTACGCAAAGCCTGGTTCTCACTGAATATTGAGGTAGTTTGGTATTCCAACCCCAAGATATTCAGCAGGCTGTGAGCATACTATTAGTAAACATCAACAGGCATTGTTTTAAAGCGATTACACTAACGTCACGCTGAACCTTTGTGACAGTTGCAAGGATAGAATCCAGTCTTCCAGAATAGCGCTCAGCTGTCTTAAGAGATTCTCTTGCAAAATTACACAGCTTGCAAATTCACCAAACCAAATCTTGCAAATAGATGGATCCTGAGACAAGAACCTCAATTCATTCTTACAGCAGATCCTGTGCACGGAATAAAGCAGGGTCTGGGGACAGGGGAAAGGCAATCACATGATAAAAGACTATAAGGTAAGGTGCTTGCATAACGGGGCCGACTTAAGGTGCCACCAAGCTCACTGCTCCAATTCTGCATCCTGATCTCAGCATGGCTCTGTTATTCCTTCTGCATTTTGACCATCCTCCACACTTCATCCTTTACACAGCACAAACCTCAGCAAGAATGTTAAGGAAAGCAGCAGAAGACTGTTTCACTGCTGCTGCCAGCTTAGAGCGATCATTACAGAGCCTGGCTTTGGCGCAACAGCTCTGAGTCAGGCACCACAGACACTCATTCTGCAGGCAGTGAGGAGGAAGGGAAATGCCATTTACCTGTTTCTCAGAGCTTGGTCCACAGGATCAATCAGGCAAATTTATGCTTTCCAAAAATTAATGTGACCACAGTTTGTGGAGATAGCACATCAGTAGTCTGGGCAACAAGATAAGGTAAAAGAGGCCATTCCTGGTTGTTATGAAACCCGAAGAAAAAAATCTAAACAAACAAACAAAACCAAACCAAACCAAACAAAAAAAGAAGGTGGTTCTATAGTGCATACAGTTTTAAGGCTTCCACTTCAGAGAGATCTTGGTGATGCATCAGAAAGCCTGCTATTCTCAAGTTTGAAGTTCTGACTACTGGAGCACTATGACTGTACAAAGGAAAAATCACTACAGGAAATTTAACACATCAAAAAATGTTTCTGTAGCCTCAGTCTTTGAAAGAATGACTTAAAATGTCTTTTAAAACCCACAGAACATCAGAGACTGTATTAGATGCTAATGATTAATGTAGTCATGTATCATCATTCTGTAAAGCTGTGCATCTCAATAAAAATACAATTATATATCTGCAGAAATAATCATTATGTTCACATTGTGCCCACTGCAAAGAGTAAAACATTACGGCAAATACCACCTTTCACAAAAAATTCATGTGTTCCTAAAATGTTTTTTTCTTCCCTCTATGCACATGGAAATTTAAGGAATTGTATTTTTAAATACTATTGTAAGCTGTTCAGAAAACTAGGCAGAAAGTAGGAAGGAATAGTGGAAAACATCTTGCAAAGGCAGAATAATGTACAGCATTGAGCACAATCTGAACTGTCAAGAGCTCAGACAGGCAACAAACCAAGACAGGATGATGGAGTTCAAACTCTCCACATGTGGCAGGGTTCCGGTTTGGGCAACAGGAATTAGAGTTTTAAAAATCAAGCACAACACAAGTATATGATTACTGTTACTTTCTCTCAGGCTGTCTTTAGTGTTTACTCAATGTTAGTCTTCAGAAAATCGCCTCAGGGCTTCTATCTCTCTGGCTTAGTCATTACAAAGACAGCTGCCTAGAGTTGTTTGGGGTTTTTTCTTTTCCCATCTGCTATTTGATGGTGCCTCAAGTAACCTAAGGATGGGTATAGTTTTGGTTTCCCTTCTACCTTTACATTAAAAGCAGCTACATCACATCCAGTTAAATCTGAGTTTACTGACGGACTAATCTCTTGTAAGGTTTTTTTTCTCTCCCAAATATGTCTTTAAACTTTTCTTTCAAGAATGAGAAAAGTTGAAACTTTAATCAAGTTTCAACTCCTATTATGCAGTAAGCAGTGGAACTTACAAGAGTATTAAAATCCATAACAAGACTAGGCTCAAATTGTCTAACTGTTAATTACCTTTGTACATTTAGCTGCACTTATTTCCTGTGACCTCTAGATATCAAAACAATGTGGGGGTTTTTATACACATTAAAAAGCAATGAAATTAAAATGAACGCCATCTGGTTCCCTCCCTTTTTTCCCCACCTACAAATTGTCTTTGTCAGAGCTGCATGAAAAAACCAAAACCAGACTAGACATAGAGAGACGACACTACTCTTTCAGGAATGCATAATCAAACTTATAGGAATATTCTTGTCCTTCAAGAAATCTTTGTTAAAACAAACAAAACACCCCACATGGAAGACTTTAAAAGCATACCTTAATCATGAAGCATTTGGCAATAAGCAGAATGTCACTTTGCTCTGACTATACTCCTCAGAATTCTGATAAAATCCTTTGGAAATTCTGTTGCTAATACACTAATGCTACTGTCATCATACTGACGCTCTAACCGTGACCCCAGTGCGATGTGTGCTAGGATGGTGTTCTGCCGCTTTTATTAAACTCAGGTTACAAAGTCGTTGGGAGAGACGCTTCTCCTCTGGTCACACTCAGAGTATCTACAGTCTTGGTTTATACCTGGATGTCCAGATGCAGTAACACAAATAAATTGCAAGGATAAAAAGTTCATGTCCTTTCTTTTAAGTTACACGGCACATTTTAAAGATTTATACTAGAGCTCCTCAGGGAGCAGACAGTTCATCACTTCTTCTTTACATGGATTTAAATCAAGGGACTGGGATTTGTCCAAAGTTAGCACACAATTCCCTGATGAAACCAGGAATGTGACTTGCAAATTCTGACTTTCTTCTTTCCATCTTGTAGCTCTTCTACACCATTCTTCCCCAGCTACCAGGAACTGGGACACAAAATAAAAGTTCTTCACTTTCTAGTGGACCCAGACCACAGAACGCACGCTAGCCGTTGCCAGTTTTAAGTCTGGAAATGACTGTGGTCTGCCACTGTATGCTGCCTTATGGGAGGAAACCACTGGAGCTATTCAGAAAGCTGTTCAGTATTTTGCTCACTACAGATTGTGGCAAAAAGAGACTGCGTCGAGCAGCGTGGCCCGAAAGTGTCAAAATGAAAACTGTATTTCAAGTACTGACATTCATTATCAAAGTTTAAAACAAAAACCAGAATAAACCCAACTATTTTATATCTGCATGTTTGATTCAATAAAAACAAATAGTTTTTTCTTTCACAGTTTATAAAGACACTTTTGGGGAAGCCCATTTTAGAAACCGAAGAGGAATTCTGGAATTAGCTGGAGCCATTAGATGTACTACAGGACGATCTCCTTTTGCCTACCTACGTTATGGATGCTACTGTGGTCTGGGAGGAAAAGGATGGCCCAAGGACGGAGTAGACTGGTAAGAATAACCATTTGTCTCGGTAATTAAGTGCTGAATGTATGCAAATGACAGAGTAAAAGGACTAAAACACCGATTGGGCCTATTTAACATCAGTGAGGAAAATGAGTTTAAACACACCTCAGACCGCTAAGAATCTCTGAAGCATTAAAATCATGTTACTGGAGATTTCTATGAGTCCTACTTGCCTTTAAGTCAAAGCCTCACTGCATGAATATTGGAGTAACAGCACAATTGAGTTTCTTTGCTGTTGCTGTTTGGCCAAGAGCTGAAGAACTGAAATTGTCCTGGAGAAGCTTTAAAGTTCAAACATTCAACCTATCTATAAAGATAAAAATTAAAAAGAAAATTGCAACTGAAAAATCTTTTGATTCTACTACCATCCACCACATTTATTTAGAATTAAAAATAATACATAGAAAATTAGGCAAAATTTAACCTGTTGAAAAACGACGTTTGAATAAAAGTAAGTATGAAATTGTTACTAAAATAAATCCAAAACCAGACCTTTGTATTTAGGATGAAATCTCAATACATTGCCTACCATCAATTTGATTTATAACTGAACATTAGCTGACAGGAAGACAATCTTCTGGTTACAGTAGTGAAATAAAAGTTTTCTAAAGAGAGTACGGTTAGTTTGCAGCAAAACTTACAATCTATCATATTTCAGATCTTTTACCTCCCCTACTTGCTATTCTGGCCTTGCAATGACTCTACGCCAGAGAAGTAATTATTTTTTTTAAGCATTAAAATATGCCATTAATGCTTACTTGTACCATTCAGTTTCACAATGTGATAGAAGGTCTACAAATTCATTGTCCCCAGTATGAGAACAACTTTGAAGCAATTGTTTTCGGCAATTCTCAAAATTTTCTCATGATATCAAGCAAACATTTTAGTTATATTATGGCATTAAACAGCACCCCTGCCTAATCATTATGAGCGTTTCACCTGCTCTGAGCTTTCCCGCCATCATCTAAAGATTTTGCTGTAAGACAACATTTATGATAGTATGCTATAGCCTAACAATGTTTGTGTCCCTCCCCTGTCAGTAACTGTTAATACAGCATCAGTTAACTGGCAGAAAAATGTATCATTCATTATCTGACAGGCTATTCTGGCATTTAATCTTTTTCTTGGAAGAGGCTAGGAGAGAGGCGTACCCACATAAAAGTTTGTGCTTTAAAGATTCCTTCTATTTTCAGCTATGAGGAAGTTCAACGAGATCAGTGTGTATCAGGCATTTTCCTCATCATTGGTAACAAGAAAAAGTAGGAGGTTTTTTCCAGGTGATCTATTAAACAATTACCGTTTGGATTCTGAGCAGGTACACATTCGTACATTCGCACACGTGGACTGTTTTACTACTTCACAGCCTGTAGAAGCTGACAGAAAACATCCAGGTTATGCGACCATAGCTCATTGTAGTATGAATTAAGGCAAACCCTTTCTGTTCTCTTAGGTGCTGCTTTAACCACGACTGCTGCTACGGAAAGGCACAACAAGCAGGTTGTCACCCGAAGATAGAAAGTTACCACTGGGAATGTGAAGACAATGCTGCTGTGTGCGGTGAGAGAAGAGTTCTATTTGGATTTTTTGGGGTTGGGTTTGTTTCGTTTTGGGTGTTCTGGTTTTTTTTTTTTGGTTGGTTGGGGTTTTTGTTTTTGGTGTTTTTTTTTTTTTTTTACTTCTACCAATTAGCTCATTAATTTCACAGAAAGCCATTTTCTGAATTACCTGTAAAATTCTTATTTTGCCACCTTTCCTTCCGTGACTTTTTTGCCAGGGTACGCTGTGCCTTCCGAAAGCACAGCTGTGCCAACCAGATGAATGCAGTTTCTTCTTAATCTCTACCTACTGTCAGACACAAGCAAACCAAATCCTGATCTTCAAGCTTCTATTCTTTCAGAAAACACTACCAAAAAAACCCCTTTTTACTCAGCATTTGCATGTGTTGAGGAACCCACACTATGCTACTCCCTGCAGGTCTCCAGCTGGAGAGCAACTACAAACAGGAGGCAAGAAAATTACAGCTGTTTAAAAAGGATCCTTTTTCTATTTAGCAGGAAGTATTTCACACCGCTTGTAAGTTTATGATGGGCAAGTTTTCGGCATATTTACCAACCTGATCAAGCTTCACATCCCTTCTAGTGGCTGCAATTTATAAATGAACTCACAACTTACCATCTCCAACACTGAGGGAATAAAATATTTAATTAAGTATGTTTATTCATGGAAGTACATGTCCAAAGCCATAAAATGTTAATTTGAAAGTATTTACATAATTACTGTACGAACTGCAACAGATGGCTGACCATATCTTGATAAATTTTGATTGCCCTGAAATATGAACATAATGTATTTGCCATGCTGCAGTATAAAAGCGGAGGACAGAGATCTCAAAGAAACAAACAAAAAATGTTTAATGGGAAAAAGCAGCATTTCTTTTACATTTTCGTGAAGTTTTAGCAAATATTTTCCAATATGCTTCAAAGATTTTTTGAAACTATAACTTTAAGCCCCCAAAACTTGCAGGTTTTTTCTTCTTGTTGTTAGGTTTGGGTTTTTTTGTTTGTTTTGTGTATTGTCTGGTTTTGGTTTTTAAATCAGGTGCTAGGTCAATTATTTTGCACTTAATTTTATGCTACTACCAGGAATGCAAATCAGCTTGAGAATTAGTTATTGTTTGCACCACAAAAATACAGACCCTTAAACAACGTTGAGTCTGAGTGTCTGACTGTCACAGTTTACAGGCAACACAGTAGGCTGTTTAGAGAAAATAGAAACCTCTCATTTCATAACTCAGTTTAGAATTTGTCTGACCTCAAATCAAATGAGTTTTTGACACTATTTCCTTTCTTCCTTTTTGTTCAACTTTTACTTTTCCCAAGCGTCTACCTCATGCAGAATCTCTACCTGCTCATTTTCTCCTCTGCTCCACAAGTACTAAAGGTCTTCTCTCTCCAACTGTCTAATCAAACTGTCAAATTACAGTCCACCCACATTTGGCTGTAGAGGTTCTGTTCCTGTCCCAGTCCAGAAGCTGATGATATTTTAATACTGGCCAAGATAGTAGCCATGTCATCAGGAAACAAAGCTGAAACAAAGTCCCTGGCATACCATGGAGAAGATTAAGTTAGGAGCAGTAACAGGAGGAGGAATAGTTCTCCTCAGTTGATGCTTGGGGTTTTTTTTTTTATACTATCATTTATGCCACTTATACTATTGAGTAGTTCTTAGGGTAGCTATTTGTAGCATCAACATACATACATGAAGAACACTTCCATTTCATAGCAGATTTTGAGTTCATTCAAAAAACTGAACACGTGTTCTTCTCCTAGACAAATCTCAAGCAGAGATTTGGCTGAGCTTTCAAAATGTTAAAATACTCAGACAAAATATAATCAAGGATTCTTCAGTTTACAGACAGTTGCAGAGAGAAAAAAAAACCCACGCACATTCATTTCTGGGTTGGCACAATAAAACCAAAATACATTGCTGTAAGAGAAAATGTTCATGCCAAGAAGAAACGTTTATGCCAAGAAATCTGTTCAGTTACGCTACAATTATAAAACAAATATGGCCAGACATGGATTTCAACATACTTAAGTATACTTTAGCTTCTTACTAAATGCCTTAAGAAAAAAAGGTGGGTGATTTAAACTGAACACGGAACATCTTTGCATCCCTTATTTCACATACATTATTTTAATGCTCCATCCTTCAGCAGATTACAGCATATGTGAAATGGAAAATACCTTCCCAAACTCAAGTATCACTAAAGCAATAGCGCAGCTCGGAGGTTTGCATGCCACTTTCTGAAGCAGAATCAGTTATTAGAGTTTCTTTATTAAAGAACACAAAAAAGAGTATAACTCTTTATCCAATTATTGTATTTTTACCTGCCCAGAGTTTCACTGATTATCAGCTGTGGCTAAACCAAAATACGCTTGTATATTCTTGCTGCTCAGACGTCCTAGCACAGTGCTCTGTCTAAAGAACATGAAAAAACTGTGTATGTCTTACTAATGCTCAGCACAGTTCCTACTGCGATTGGAACGTAAGTCATTTATATGGCAAATATGGAAAGTAAGGTGACAGTTCTTGGTATTCCACTTGGGATTTGTAATTACTTCAGACTAACATCACACTTACATGTGTTTTCTTTCAGAATCACTAGAGGACAAATGTCAAAAAATGGCTTGTGAATGTGACCGTGAAGCTGCCAAATGTTTTTCTAAAGCTCCATATCATACAAAATACCTTTTGTGGCCAGACTATATGTGTGGCGAGATTCAGCCTTTCTGTAGGTATTAGAAATATGACATCAGTCTTTATGGAAACTCTGACTGCATTTAAATCTAAAATTGCTTTTTTGTCACAGTAGTGACAACAAATGGTTTTCCCCTTTCTTGACCCTCTTTCTTGCCACCTCAGCCTCTCCACCCCAGAATGGCCAAAGTAAACATTTATCCTCTTACTTACCTTCTACAGGACACAGACTAAAAGAAGTTCATTAGTTCTGTGTAAGCTTTTATTGACTAAATAGGAATTTATCAGCTTAAGGAGTAACTGACTTAAAATTAATTTTGTTTATATTTAGATTCACGGATTTTTCAGATTCCTGTAAACTTTTCATCCCCCCTCCACTGGCTATGAGATACAAATTAAACTTTTCCCCTAATATTTACCTTAACATTTGTTAACTTCGAACTGACCAGAAGAAATGCGTGAAGTGCATGAATGCATGAAGTGCGTGAATGCATGAAGTGTCAGCACAAAGAGCCCTATCATCGGTATTAAACACTTATTATGGAGTCTAATTGAACTTCTGCATCTCATTCACCTTAAGTAGTCCCATCTGTATTAAAAGAATGTATAATAATTTTTCTCTGGTATTTGCTTTTTAATTACAGTTTTCTCAGAAGTTGTTTATTTAATACAGCTTTATGTACTTTATGTACACCTTGAGTCTCCTGTAGGCCCACGGAGAAGTTCTACCCTTAAAACTTCAGAGACAGATTTAGGAGTGCAAATGCAAACCATCGCCAAGACAGATCCATCTGAAAAACGTAGCAGGCACTGGGACTTTCCCACTGGGACTGCCTTTCCGCTAAGTGTCGGACCTCAGACAGCACAAGTTCGACAAGTTCAGAAGTGTACATACCTCATAAGGATGTAAAGATGGTTTTAACTAGGATCACTTCGTAGCATTTCTAAAACCTTTTAGGAAGAAAAATCAGTTACAAAAATTGATGAATAATACACTTTCATAACTGCTAACTTTAGCAGTTTAAGAACCAGGAGTATTTTATGTCTACTTTCACTACCTCAGGGCCACTGAACAAGTCTGCACAAGTTGAAGCTAATGACAAGTACTCAAAGCAAAAAAATAGCCAAGACACTTCTTTAGGAAGGATGAAGATTTCAAAAAGAGATCTTTAATATTTAAAAACATTCATATGCAAATTTAAAGTTCATATTAATGATACAAATTAAAAAAAAAAAAACCAAAAAACCAAACCCAAACCAATGTAGAACGCTCTGGAAAAAAGCTAACTTTTGCTTCAGTCAAAAACCTTGCATTAACCAATGGCAATCCTGTTTACACAAAGTAACCTTCCAATCAATATCTGCTCACAGATACACACATTAAGTTGCAGTAAGATGTAATTACAGTGTCAGGTCACTTTTCCAAAATAGCCTTTTTGAAATATAAATCTGAACTTAAGAATTAGCAACAGACTTCAAGAGGAGAGCATTAAAGAAGCTTTTGATGAAGTCTAACTGATCTGAATGAAAAGTTTTGGAAGGCAATCACCACATTTTCCAAAAGACAAGAAAAGTCAAGCAATCTTTTCCTTCAATAGTGGGAATTTTAGAACAAACTCTTCCGTGAGACTGTGTATTTGACAGTCACAACTTTACATGTAAAGCAGACTGAAAACGCTGAAGTATTTTCAATATCAAGCCTATCCAGGAAGAACCTTCCTTTGGCAAACTTTTTACCACTTTGCTGGTATGAAATGCTAAGTTAAAAAATAAAATTTAAAAAATACCACTGTAACTGTTCAGAAGACACTGTTTTTAAGGCAGGCTTGAAAAGAACAAGAACGCTCAAGACAGAATAGAGAAGACTGACTTGATCAAAAATAGGGTGACATGGCTGTCTAAGTTTTACATGGCTAAATCAGGAATGGAATTTTTTTTTCCAATAGAAAATTTCTTTGGATAATAAAGCCCATTCTCAGATTTGGAATCAGCTAGTTTTAAAGCTGATTACATTAAAGCTTTTTTTGTATGTTAACATAATCCATCACTTTCATTGCCACATATATAAAGAAGAACAGCAAAGTTTATTTCAAATGTCCATTTTGTGAAGCTAAACCGCTGAAAAGTTCCAATGCCAGTCACTGCACTTGTGTCTCAAGACGCCTTACTTCTTTAACCACAAGATCAATGTTTATAATTGGGTTAAAGTACAAGGCCCAGTAAAACAAACAATTGCAGACAAACTGAGGAATAAAAGGCCAAAAAATGGCAACAAAAAGACCCTGGGTTGAGACTTTCCAGAAATGTCTCCACATTCTGTGAGGAATAGTCCTGTGAAAAAGGAAAGGGAGAGGCTTAGAGGAACTTTCCATTTTGTTTTTACCCACTCTAACAAAAGCTAGTATGTGCTGCATCCTCAAATCAATTAGCCCATACTCAGGTACCTGTAAAACATCATTTTGCACTCCAGGAAAGTTTTATTAAAATACATTGATACTAGATTTTCTATGAGGAAGCATTAAGTCAATTTATTTAGACCACAAAGTACAGCAAGGTAAAGTGGTCCAGTTCCAGATTTGTCATAGATTACGTCCATGTTCCCTGGTCTCTTCTGAACACATTCTGCCCCCTGGCTGCTGGCAGACAAAGGGAAAACTCAGTACACGCCAGAACAAGAACTTCTCATACGCAAGTTCAAAAAAACTATAAATAAAAGATGACAGCAATTATGAAGTAGTATTAATATGCTTGCATTAAGGCTAAAGCAGTAACTGAAAACAGTAATTTTTGTAATGTATCAGAAATAATATCAGTCTAACTAGACTTATGATCCTGAGGACTCATCTTTAATAACTATATTATAGCATATAATGAAAAAATTCTTACATATTTAGTTCTCAGCTGACAGCTAATACCGGTTACCATAAAAAGCAATTCTCAAGGTAAAAGTTAATATTTACCCAGTGCTTAAGAATATGCTTATTACCACCTGTTACTGCATTTGCTACATCTGATCGGTAAAACCAGCTGTAAGAAACCCTTTCCAGCATTCACAGAAATAAAAATATTCAGAAGTGAGTGAGTACTAGCATACATGTGGATTTAGATTCATAGATTCTTATTAACCTCAGAGTTGTGGTTAGACACTGTCATTTCAGTAAGCAACCGTGAAATCGTTAGTCTCTTACTCTCCATTTATAAGGTCATGCACTTCCTACCCTCTGCAACATCTCAGGAAGACTTACTTCAATTCTCTTCTTGACCAGAGCCTCCAGAAGGAGAATAATTCCAGAACAGACAGCAACATGGCATTTACAATTATAAATCTTGATGTCCAGTAGTGCACATCCAGCCAATCCCAAGCAAATTCAGCTATCAACTGGTATGGCAAAAATAAATATTTTACAATGAATTCTCTCCACTGTTTCCAAGAAGGATCTTTAAGGTCCTGTAAATTAAGATAGAAGGCACTGTTAATCAATTTCCTATTAAACAGACAGAATACTGGCGTATTTTCACTACTCTTTTGTTGAAAAATTGCTTTTTCATACATTGAACACAGTAATTTATCTTTGCTATACTTTCTGGCAGATAATACTATAACTCAGTAATTGCCATTAGATTAGAAGAAAACATCACAGACAGCCAGGCTTTTTGTTAAAATACAGGTATTTTGAGGGAAGAGCCTTTCTATAGACATGGGAACATTGAAAAAAAAAAATCAGTTTAACAGATTTAAAGTATTAAAAGCCTTAAATCAGTCTTATTAAAGGTAATAGGCATAACACTGGTGATCACATACAATAAAAACAAGGAACCACTTCCTTTGTAGGAATTTTGTTTGAAGTTGTATAGTAAAGAGATGAAATGGTGAATAATTACATCGTGTTTTTATGCTGCTAGTTTTAAAGTCCTTGTAACTAAAGCAAGTAGCATATTTAATGTTATGAACACTTACTAGGAGTTTTGTGACAGCATCTTCATACTTGTCTTCCTGCGTAGGGCAAATGGTGTGGATGAAAGGTAGGAAAGCTTCCGTGTAATCAAACAAATACAGGTATAACATACTGAGTCTTGGAGAATTCTTCAGTGCATACAGAAGAAAGAGTGATTTTCCTGGATTTACTGCCTGAAAGGTATCAAATCACAATTTTCAAAAAATGAAAAAACAAAGTGAAAGGGATGTGCCAGTTCTTAAGATTTTATTGACAATCATTTTTCAGCGGATCATTTTTGAAATACAACAGTTCATTAAACTGAACAGTTTTTACAAGAGTAATTTTACTACCTTAACACTCCTGTCTTTAAGTGACTTTTCTTTTAAAGATATTCTTTCAAAAATACTTAATATCTGACAGACTTTAGATAAAATTTACCTTGTATTCCCAAAGATTCTGTGGTGGTTTAACGCCTAAAGTTTTCACACACTCCAGTTCTGCCATAATAGCTTTTCTGTGGTTACTGTTCTCTATACTGTAAGGCTCTTCCATGAAAGCCTCCTCTGTCAGTGTTAGGAGGAGTCTACAAAAGCAGAATAATTCACAAAGCAAACAGTGACTCTTCACCAAAAAGATATGCAAATTAGCAATTACATACTGAAACAATAAGCTACTAATTGAAGGTATCACCTTTTGGATTACATTCCATATCAAGTGTTCTGAATCAACTGCATCTCAGAGCCTGAGTTTTCAATATCCTAGTTCTCTCTTGCCTGCTTTCAGCAATGCAAATTTATCAGCGTGTTGGCTATTACTGAACACAGTTCTTCAGTACGTCACAGATCTAGCCTACACTCCCGAAATCACACCCAGAGCTCTTAGGTGGAGTGCAACAATGCATAAAGCACATGAATACTTTCACAAGAAAGAAAAGGTGGGATGGTTGGATAATACACTAGTAGAGTTTTACTTTCAGTATCATTTCAGACTGCACTGTCAGCATTTAAAAATATTCTTTGAAAGTTTCCAGTTAGTTTGCTTAGTATATACTACAAAAGTTTTCAAACACAAGTGTTATAAACACATCCTGAATTTTATTCTGCTACAAGAACAGAATATTCCCACAATTTATGAAACAAAGTCATTTTACAATGTACCATCCCTAATATCCAGTAGTCCAATCAAATGATCGCTGTTCTTGACACTTAGGCCTCTCACCTTCCATTAACCTTCTCCAGTAAAAATCTTTCTTTATAATGTGAAGCCCATGGCCCCAGCTGCTCTAGCCAAAGTATCACTTCCTCAGCCGTCCATTTAGCAACAGGCTTGTGGACAAGAAGATCATCTTCAAATTCTCTGCTACTCCAGTGATATCCAAGGAGAACTACCTATAGGTTGATTTAAATTAAAACAAATAAAAAGAAAAGAAAAAGGGGGAGGGGGGGACAGAAGATCCTTTACCTCATGTACTGTATCATGTTAATGATACAATAAACACATATTAAGAGACTTGACATGTAGAATCTTCCCATTTATGGACCCTACAATATTCAGGTTATAAGAAAGTATCTTGAAGTTTTACCCAATTTGGCTAACTTCCGTTTCCTGTATATTGCAGTTTAGTTCCTGACAGACAATTCTGAATGCTTTACTCCTCTCAGCTGAAGGATCTTCTGTGCTGATGATCTTTTTCATGTGCATGTAATTTAAGCATATTTGATTGCATGCTTAATGAATATGGAAAACCAACCAGATGAAACTTACTGCTACACAAGTTAAAGCTGTCAGAACGCCTGAGAAAAATCCTCCTCCTCGAGGATTAATTCTTCCTGTGTTTGGAACTGTAGGGATCTGGTCATTCCCATATTTTTGGAAGGTTGCTAAGCTGCGTGCTACATCACTGTTTCGTTGAATATCTTCTTTTCTTTGTTCAATGGCATCAGAAAATAACTTTTCAATTACATCCCTAATGGGAAAAATATGTCATTGTACTACAACCACAGAGACTTAACATTCAGAAAAGGGATTAATGTGCGGATTTTTGTTTTTCAGTCTCTACTGAAGATTGTCATCTTTGAAAGCAAGAAAACAGTAGTTATTAATACTTAGTAGAGTTAAACTTTAATCAATTACTTCCAAACAGCATTTTCCTTGGCTTCTAAAGATAGAGGAAATTAAAACACAACATATAAAAATAAAAATCCTTACTTCTTATATAAAACTAGACTTGTGTGTGCTACCAGCAAGCCTCAATTATTCAAAAATGCTAAGCAAAAGGTAACATAAAAGCCTATCATCAACCCTACCATCTACTTATTAAAATATTGTTAACCTAAGTATTATTAACACAAGAACTTGACGGTAATTCAAGACATCAAATTGGCATTTCTAGCTTTGTTCTGCAATAAGATCATATTTCTTCCTAGAAATAATTCCTATAACAGAAATAATTACACAATTATCAACGATCATTCTAACTTACAATTATTAGGAAACAACTAGCTGTATTAAAAGATTCAAGTGTCTCCATGCTAAAAAAGGATCACTCCTCTCCATCCCCAAAAAAATTCAGAAGGGGCAAAAAAACCCCCACAAAGCCAAAATAAAGCCAACCAACCCACTCCTTAGTTCCATGCAGAAAAATGCTTGAACAGTTCAGTAGAAGTGCAGAACATGAAAGACTTCAGGAATTAAATGTCCACGTGACAGTTCAAATTACCAATAAACTAAAAAAACCTGCAGCAAACTGAAGAAACCAGACAACTAATTCTGGTAGTTTTAGAAATCCAAAAATGGCGTAGTACACTCACCTGAGGAGAATGTTGACTTTGGGGAATCCTTCCCATTTCTCTCTGCACTCAGGGCATTCATTTTTCTTGGACGATACACACCACAGGGCTAGGCAATGTCTACAGAAACTGTGCCCACAGTGCAGGGTGGTGGGATTGACCAGAATGTCGTAACAGCAGTGGCAAAGGAACTCGCTAACTGATACCCGACGACCAATCTCAGGAGTACCATCTGTTTCAACTTTTGCCCTCTCCGTTTCACCTTGTAAAGTCTCATCTTCCATTTTCTTTTATGCCTTATGCAATCAGAAAGCTCTCTTCGGTCTTCAAACTAAGTAAGGCATTTCTTCTGCAGAGCAACAAAATAAACCCCAGTAATTTATCACTGTAATTCTTTTATCACCCTGATGGTTCTAAACTTTTAAACTAATTTAGCTCTCCCTTAAATGAACATGAGCTTCTAATTTTTCAACAACATATTCACTGTAAACTACAATCACAACCAGATTCTACGTGTCTACAGCTGGGCTCAATCTCCCTATTCTTTCCCTTCCTGTGTTACAAAACACATGAAAGTGAAACAAAAAAGTTCACTCGGATTCAGATTACTTTTGACAGTATTTTTCATCAAAGTTTTAGTAAAAGACACTGATCAAAAAGAGTATCATTAGAAAATACCACCAGAGAATACAAACATAAAACACCAGTATAACGTAATGATGTAATTTACTCCATCACTATTCCTTCCAAGCGTATGGAATAAAACATCACTGACAAAGCTCAACACTAGACAGCGCTAAGCAATGTTAAAACAAAAAAAATCAGTCATGTACTTCAGAATTATAAGGGATTGATCTGCTTGCCATGTCAGTGAAGGACTGAACTCCTTATTAATTTTACTGATAATTACTCTTTTCTAGTATTTCAGAAAATGCGTGAGATGAGTTTTAAGAGTGTTTCAAGCTTACGAAAATATAAATCTATTTGATTGTTGTTTGTACTGTTTTCTCTCAGATAGCTCTATCTAGGTTCTTAAGAAAACCACCGATCCAGATCACTTAGCAGCTATCAAAACCTATAAAATTTTCTCCTCAGGCACTACCAAACCAAAATATGCTTACACTCTCCAGCACATTGCTCCTGATTACCACTAAGTTACCATCTTTCCATTCCAATCAAGCACAAAGAGATAAGCATATAAGGTGGTAAAGAAGAAAAATTGAAAAAATACAAACAGAACAGAAATACAAACCAACAGCGCAACTACGGTCGTCAGACCGTTTACAAACATGTCTTTTCTCTGCAAAGCAAAGACTGCTGGCTTTCTAAAAGGCAAACCTGAAACATTCCTTACAGGAGGAGAAATAATAACAAGGTTTTGCACCTAAGAACACTCTTCTGGTTTTCCTGGAAGACACAACAGGACTTCTGCGGATGCAAAAATACTCCGCCACCAGTCTCTGCAGCAAATAAGAACAGGGTCAGAAGCAGAAAGCGTACTAGCTCCTCTCCCCGCGCCTCCTTCCGACCTGAGCTGCCTTCCTCCCCTCTGCACTGCTA
>NW_010410654.1:13151-20766 GCF_000710305.1 Buceros rhinoceros silvestris | reverse complement strand
CTGGGTTTGGCGCTCCTCTGCCTGCTGCTCCCGGGACACCGAGTCCTGCCTCGTGGGGAGGGCATCGGTCTGCCGAGAGCCGCCCGCGTTACACCCGTCCTGCCAGGCAGAGTTCGTGGTGGCCCGCGGGGGGTGCGCAGTGCTGGAGGAAGTAACGTGTGCTTTCGTCGAGGAGGAAAGGGAGCAAACTGCCAGGACTTCAGCGTGTCTTAGATATCGTGGGAGGAACCCCCAGTCTGCCCCATCGCTATGATTAAAGCCTTACTGGTGACTTCATGGCTTATTAGTGACTCCGTGGGTAATAATAAAAAACGCCACAAACCCAAAAATGGAGAGGAAAACTGTTTCCTTTGAACACAGCAGCAATGCTTTGGAGCCGCAGAGAGCTGCAACCTGCGAGCTGTCAGCCACTGCGTGTCGGCTTGCAGAAAAGCCCTGAGCGCCCGGCACACGCGGTGCTATGCAGATTTCCAGCCCACTTGAATGTGAGACCTCTCCCGGTGGGTCCCCGGCATGGGAGGTGCGTGGCCAGGTTGAGGGCTGGTGCTTTGCAAGCCCTTGCTCTCGATTTGCTCCTTTTATCCTGAAGACAAAGGACATTAAAAGCAACCTCGACAGAGACCTAACCACAGTGCCTCTTGTTAGCGCCGGCAGGTATCATTGCGGAGTCTAAACCGCTGCTTTATTATTTCTATGCGGAGGAGCTGGGAAGTACACCCAGCTGCTGAGGAGACGCATCTGGGGAAGAGCTGGCACCCAGGAAGCATGAGGATGGTCTGTCCCCAACAGCGGTGGGATGAGAACTGCTGGTGGTGACGATGCTGGCCGAGGGCTGCCAGCAGCCGAGGTTATTCTTCCTCCTCAGCGCGGGCCGGAGTTCCCACTCTTGGAGCGGATGCATTCCAGGTGGGTCCTGCTGATGCTGGGAACGGACCTGCCAACGTTTCTCCTCTGGTGAGGTGGTGGTGGTGGCCCTCTGCTTACCCAGTGTTGTTCTGTGTTGCTGGTCACAGCAACTACCTCGTACTCGGGGTTTGAGCCTGAATGTGGCTTGAATAGCACTGTTTGCTTGTTTAGGTGAACAAAGCGAAAAATGTGGGTTTTCCTCCCGACGGGAAATCTCTTTCAGTAGGAGCTCTTCCAGTGCAGCCCCCGCCAGGGCGTCTGCCGTGGCTGTGCCACAGGGACCTGTGCTGGTCTACCCAGCACTAAAACAAGGTAACATGGCCAAGACGAGCCTGGGGTGATGGCTGGAGTGAGGCGAGGTGCAGGACAGGACGGACAGAGGCAATGGACAACTGCAGGAGCCAGGGCATCTCTTCATACCTCGCCCAGGTGCTGATGGCCAAACACGGGGTAGGGGGCTCGCGGGGACCTCCTGTGTCACACGCTGCCCTCCCGTGCTGTTGCAGTCGTATCAGTATGTCCCGTTATCAGGCTTAGCCCTGGGCTGCTTCTGTGGGTTCTGCTGAAGCCCATCCCAGACTATTCCTCGGAAAATCAGAAATCTTTCCATCCCCAGCGTGACTATATCGATGGCTTCTTTACAGCTCCACAGCTTTGGCTTGGAGCTTTCACAAGGTTATCTCATGTTTCCTGTCCTCCCACATGTCTCTCAGTAGCAATTGTATCCCCTTCAGCCCCTGTCCTGGTCTTAAAAAGACCAACTTTGGGGAGTTTCCTCCCATAAGGTAAATCCTCCTTTCTTTGACTGTTGTAGTTGTCCTTTATGGCACTAGTTTCTGTTCCTCTGAAAGACAAGAGAGAAGGTTTTTGGAGTCATTGCTGGGTTTTCAGGCTTAAGATCAACTGGCCTTCTGTTTTTAAATCCAATTTGGACGGCGTTTAGGAAGATACCTGATCATTACAGCGAGCTCCTCAAGGTTTGGAGCCCAAGCCTGTTACTCAGCCATGAAACAACAACTCTGCTGGCTCCAAGAACTTGTACAGATGTTTATAATCACAGAGGGGAACCTAAGAGCCCTTCAAGCAGCAGGTAAGATTAGTGATGGCAGTGGCTGGGATGCAGTTGTTACATGCAAGTCAAAGAAAAGGCTGTCACACACGGAGGATGTTGCCAAGAAAGACACATCGGAATTGCCAAGCCATTCTTCTCCCACCCGCTGCCCGAATTCTCCTGCGGTCTTCCCAGCTCTGTTCAGGCTTAGCTGGGTGATCTGCTGGGTTAGGAGGCGGCTGACTTTCGATTTGCCATGGGACACAGCTTTCTGCCAGGATCTGTCAGATCTTTGCCTCAGTCCAGTCCTTGTTCAGTGCTCCCACGCTGATTCAGAGTATTTCTGAGCCGTGGCGGAGCTTGGCGGAATGAAGCGATCAAAGCAAGGCTGCCGTTACCATCTCTTGAAGCCAGAGCAGTTAGGAGGCGGTTTCAGCTGTGTGAGGGTGTCTGAAGTTGTGTGACGGCTCAGACCAGCCTCTGAACTGGAGCGTGCAGCAGGATGGTGAAAGCTGCCTTTGCGTTCCACGTGGGTCCTCTTCCGAGTGTGTCTTTGGAGCGGGGAGTGCAGCACGGCTTGTGCACTGCCTGCGAGGCGTGGGTTCTCCCGTGAACCAGCCCCATCGTGTGCAGTGGATGAGGAACGAGCACACCCCATATGCAAGTCATTTACGAAGAGGGGAACGATGAACCGTGCACACAATAGAGTCGCTCTTAGGTCTGTCAATCCTAATTAAAAAAATACTTCTCAATGAAAATTATTTATAAATAGAAATCACAGTGACCCTAAATCAAATTATTTGTGAATGTTTTTTAGCCTTCCAGATCAGTTAAAACTCCTGTGTTCGTTGCTGGATGTCATCCAAACTACATGCTCAATGAAGAACATGGCTGCCAAATTTCAGTTTTTTTCATCCTCACCCAGTTTGGCACAGGACAGCTAAACTCATTTTTCTAAATATCTTTCAGAACATCAAGCAACTGAAAAATAACAATGGAAAAGCTTGGCCACGGTCAACTACAGCCCTCCAGTTGTAACCGCTTCTCTCGAAAAAAGTCACTGCAGTTCCTTTGTGGATCTGCTTTGGGTGAGCACTGAGGCAGGGTTTGCCCCACGGGGGCCCCGGAGGGTCACTCGCCTTGCCAGGGGTCTCCAGCTGTTCAGGAGTGGGGCACAGCTGGATCCAGGCTGATCCTGGCTACAGGGTTTGTGTCTTTCTGACCACCTGCTGGAGACCGACACCTCGAGGACATCCCAGCCATCCCTTCTCCACAGCTGCACTGCCCATGGTGAGCTGGAGAGGCGCCTCTTTTGCTCACTCTTTAGAAAACAAAGAGGAGAGGAAGGGAACCGGTGACTGCGCAGCGGCAGAACAAGTTCTTGCTGCTCATGGTCTGCAAAGAAAACGTGCTAATTCTTCTAAGCACCACCCCAGTGAGTTCAGTCTGGGACGGGTTCCACGATGGCTTGTTCCAGGTATGCAGTGCGCCTCCTCTTTTCCCTTGACTGGCCTGCAGGTCTCCCCGCTACCCCTTTCTCAGCAAGCTGGCTTCTCCCTCATTAGTTCTTTCTCCTTCTGGCCATGGAGGACTCTGTGGTGGTGTCACCTGCAGAGAGGGAGGGTCCTTGCCAGTTCTTGGTTCCCAGTGAAGTAGAGGGAAACATGGTTCTCCAGCTCCCCAAATGATCCAGCAAGCGCTGGCTGCTGTTTTGCTGAGACTTCTCGAAACCATGGTGATGGCTGGGGAGGTGCTTCACCCCCAGGAATGTCCAGGAGGATGGTCATAGCTGGCTTGGTGGGACAGCTGGCACTGGCTCCTGGTGCACCATCTGGCTTGTCCATTTATTAGGGTGAGGAGGGCACTCCTGGTTTTTGCTGTATGATTCCTGTTGTTCTCATGCTGCCTTGCTGATGTCTCCAGAGCTGTGCCTGGATGGTCTTGGGGTGCTGTTCCTACAGCCAAGACTTCTATCCTTGATTGTACAGCCGTGCGGTAAGCCAGCTGACAGCCTGTCCCGGCTTGCTCTGGTCCCTGGGCTTACAGCCCTGCTGCGGTCCCTGGGCTCACTCCTCAAGGTGTGTTTTTGGAAGGTGTGCTTTAGGAGGCGTAGGCAGGCGTTGCCTGCAGCGCTCCAGGGATTCCCAGCCCTGCCTGATAGAGATGCGCCCCACTCCTGTGCCAGACCACCTGATTTATCCTGCCATTAAGGTACAGCCTCCAGAAGCCTCTGGATCACACCACGTGGGCAGCGCTCCAGGTAGTCCCGGCCCTGCCTGATAGAGATGCGCCCCACTCCGGTGCCAGACCCCCTGATTTATCCTGCCATTAAGGTACAGCCTCCAGAAGCCTCTGGATCACACCACGTGGGGTCACTAAAGTGTTCAAGAACGGTCCAGCCACGGCTGGTTTCCACAGAAGAATGGGATGGGAGAAGGCAGTGCTCCCCACACCACGTGGAGAGGAGCCTTTGCTCCAGAGACCTCCAGGTATGAGTGTGCCTCGGTCCAGACAAAGCTCCGTGCCTCCTCCAGGGTGAGGGAGCTTTGTGGCCTTTTGTAACATCTGGTTTTTGAGGTGGACTCCAGCCCCTCCCCAGTGCTGGTGATTCTCTCCCACTACATTAAACCCGCGTTCCTTAAAAAGCGTGTGAGGATGTTGGCAATTCCCAAATCATGGATTAGATCTTTTAAAATCCTTTGAAATGTCCTTCATGTGTCCCTGGGTCCAAGTGGCCTTCTGCAGCATCCAGACAAAGACTGCTGAGAGCTTTGCAAACCCACTGCCTCACCCGTCATTTCTCACTCGTGCTTTGATCTGACGATGGTACCCAGCTGCCAGCCCAAAGCTGCTGATCCTGTGGGGTTTCTGTCCTCCAGTTTGTCTGTCCGCAGTGTTGGGAGCACAGGGCATTAACCTGACACGTGTGTGAAAGAAATTTCCTGTAGTCAGTGCGTGCCTCCACGTCTTTGTCCTGCCGCTGGCCCAGGGCAGCTAGGGTGCCAAGGTGACACAGTTTATTTTGCGAAAATGGCTTGTGATTGAGCTTGTCTTTCAGCCTCCTGTCTGTGCAAGTGGAATTTGACAGGTGACTGCATTGCAGAGATCTTTCCCTGGCTGGACCATGGCCTGGTGGTGGTAAAACCATGTCTTCAGACTCTTCATTGCCGAGCCTGGTGGCTGCTGTGAGACAACTGGTGCTGGAGGACTGATGTAGCTCTGCCACAGCTCCTGGTTAGAGCTGCCATGATTCGTCGTGGCCAGGGAGGTGTGGAGAAGGCACCTTTGTGCCCCATGGCTTACTGCAGTCAAGTTCCCCGTGGGTCTACCTCGTCCACCAGGAACATTGAAATATAGTCAGATTTGTCCTGTTGGACCTCCCTGACTCTCTGATGAACACTCCAGGCACCACCACTGCAGTGAGTTTGTGGTTCCCTTGCTAGCACTTCCCAGGCCCTACCACCTTGTCCCAAGTGGTGGGATGTTTCCAGTTCAGGAGTCAATCTTCCTTGTGAAGACTGCTGTTTCCTCATGCTGCCACGAAAATGCCTCTCTCAGCTCCTAGCTGGCATGTTTCCAATGCGATGCCACGCTTGAGTTGGTGGAGAAGTAGAGCTTAGAGCTCTTGGGGCTCCAAAGCTGAGGCAGAGCTGTCTTCTCTCTTCCATCCCTCTTTGCTTTTCAAAGGTGTGGTCATACACACAGCAAATGTAGAAGAAAGCTGTCAATAAACACCATCATCTGGGGCCTCAGTGGTGGTGGCATTGTCCAGATTGTGCTGCTAGAAACATACCTTCTCAGCAGCCCATTTATCCCTCACCCGTTGTCTTCTCAAAGTACCAACCAAAATACTCCCTTAGGGCAACGGGGATTTGTTAGGGTGCTGCAGGAGGCAGTGCTGAGCAGGAGCCCTCTCTGCCCTGCCCGCCTCAAGTCTCATAGTGCACCCAGCCCGGTTCACGGGGAGAAGGGTAGCTCACGGAGCTGGGGCGAATGGGCGGCTGTGGAGTTGTCTTAACTATTTCAATCTTGGGCCAAAGAAACCCCAAATGTGTGAGGATGAGAAAGAAGATTGAGAAGAAATTGCCATTTTGAAATGAGATTTAGAAGAAATCAGTTTTGCAGTAGTCAAGAAAGGGATGCTTTGACTTCTTTTTCCTGAAAGAGAAGTTCTTCTCTCAAGTTCAACCAGAAGTGATGCTTCCCAGCTGTACAGGAGCATCGGCATCCACAGCATCACAAGCCTCCCTGCAGAAGCCATGCAAAGGATGCTGTGAGACAGGATGCCAGCCCCAAGGGGTCTCTTTTTTGTTTTTGAATTCTGACTTGTAATACATCATTTTTTTTCCAGAGTAGCTAATGGCTTTGGGATGTCCACCGGGGCTTGCCTGGCTTCGGAGTACGTGCTGTGGTACCAGACTCAGGCCTTAGAAATAGTCGCCTTTCCTTCCCCTCTATCCAGAAGCCCTTTGGTGAGCTTCAGAGGCTGTGGTTCCTCCCAAGCAGGCACCAGCGAGTATCTGAAGCATTGGGTGAGGCTGGAGACTTTGTGGTGTACTGAGTTGGGAGCTGTCATGATGGTGAGCTGAGAACCCAGTTCTTCGTGCCAAAGAACGTGGTTCCCCATTACCTTGGAGGAGATGTCATAGCTTTGGGGTTGCAAGGTGGGACACTGTGTGAAACAAAAGACAACACACCACAAAGGCCTCCCCACCCTAAAAAAAAATTCAAAGATGCATCAGTATAGCCCCACGGCAGGTGCAGTCAGCCAGGTACCACAGATCAGCTAAGGGCGACTAAACCCCATGATTCCCTCATGGAGAGGATGGAATCGTTGCTGAGCATAAAAACTGGGGATTATCAGAAGGTATTGGGATGGTAGCAGATGCCTTGAGGCAGGACCTGGTGAGTCCTCAGCTCTCAGGTGGTCTGGCTGCTGCCAGCGTGGCACAGCACTGGCTCCCCGTCCTCAGTGGGGTTTTGTCCATGGCTCGGGAAGGATACCGATATACTCTCCAATACCCACACAACAAAGAGCAAACTCCAGCTGGGTAGATCAACGCATGCAGGAGAGACGAGGGTGTAGATTTGTTACTACAGCGGTAGTTGATGCTGTTGAGTTTGAATCTCCCTGTGGTAGAACCTCTTGCTGCATTCAGGTAATGGTTTTCTCCTGCACCCACCTAGTGATGTTACTGACTGTGGTTTGGAATCCTTGATCCTTGTGGCGGTAAAACGTGGTCAGCACTGGCTAGCGGATGTGTTCTAGCAGCGTAAGCTCATTGCAGAAGCTCAGGACCTGTCTTTTGGGCCCTGGGGGCATGTGTATGCATGTGAGTGACTGCAGCCCTGCAGACCCCTAGCTGAGACCCAAGGCAGTGATTTAGAAGGACGCTATGTAAAAGCAGGCATAGGGCAATGCCTTCTTAATTTAAACACTTCCAGCTCCCCTCCCTCCCCAGAGGAGTGGACCAAAACATGTCCTGGAAGCTCCCGCTGATGCCCAGCCAGAAGGACGCCCAGGCGCCTCTGCGGCGTCTCTGGAGCGGGTGTCTTGGGGAGGTGTCTCTCAACGCCTGCTCTGTCCATGGTGCCCGTGGCCTCTCGCTGCCTTGCGGGTGGCCCGGCCCCAGCACTGCTGCCACGGCTGTTGGCCCG
>NW_010410654.1:418-13029 GCF_000710305.1 Buceros rhinoceros silvestris | reverse complement strand
CGGGTGGCCCGGCCTCAGCACTGCTGCCACGGCTGTTGGCCAGGCTTGTTTTGAGATGTTTCATCCCCGCTCTTTGCAGGGCTGGCCTGCTGCTGAGGGGGAGATGGCCCTGGAAGCAGGTTCACGCTTTCCGGGGAGGATGGGCGCTGCTGTGCAGATCAAGGAGGGGGGAATTGCCTGCCTCAGAGCTGCCCCTGGAGGTTACTCATTGTTCTTCCAGCACCAAAACTGCAAGGGAGGTGAGTGGCTTGTCCTGGAAAGAGATGACTTGCGAGGTTTCTATGCCATTGGTTACACGGCGGGGAGGGCTTTTCCAGGTGACATTGTGTGTTTGGGTGGGGATGGCCAGGATGAGCTGGCTGCCCCGGGCAACCTGTTGCCGCCCCTGCCCCTTGTGGCATTTCTTTCTATGCCATTGGTTACACGGCGGGGAGGGCTTTTCCAGGTGACATTGTGTGTTTGGGTGGGGATGGCCAGGATGAGCTGGCTGCCCCGGGAAGCCTGCTGCTGCCCCTGCCTCTTGTGTCCTTTCCTCCGCCCCATGGTAGGGGTCTGCACACCTTCTTGCAGTGAGGATCAGGGACAGACAAGGGCTTCAGGAACCTTCTGCCTTCCCCAGGTCCCACCCCAGGGTGGAAGGCCAAGTGGTGTCTACAGGGCCAGGTGATCTGCCGGAGCAGCAGAGCTAGCTAAGCAGCAAACTGGCTGCAAGGAAGAGGTGAAACAGCCATTGTTTGTTTTCCTGGAGCTGCAGGGGACAGCGGCCAGAGGCACCTGGCCAGCTGGTGTGACAATTCGGGCACTGGCAGAGGGGAGCCAGGTGCTGCTTGGAAGCTCTGGCTGGAGGGGGACAGCCATGGGTGACTGCTGGGTGCGTTTGGGCAAGCTCAGTTCTGGGGACCTGGGTGCAGAGTGGAGCTGGGAAGCTCAGACATTGTGCTGGCAGGAGCGAGCTCCATCTCCTTCGCCTTGCGGATTAGGGTCCGCTCCTGTCTCCCAGGATTGCTGCCCCAAAACACCAGAATCTACTAGTTCTCTCATTTTCCTGGTGTTCCCTTTCCAGAGAGAAGTGCCCACTTTCTGCCTTGTCAGAGCAGTCAGATGGTCCTAGGTCGGGGTGTGCATCAGTCTCTGAGCCCGAGCAGTGAATTGACCCCTTGCAGGGCACATGCCAGAGTTGCTGCTTCTCTGCCTGCTTGCTTTGCTGGAGGCTTCCTCAGGTGGCACTTGCCATGCACGGTGCTGCCAGGCGGTGCTGTGAAGCTGAGGGAAGGCCAGGGCTACCAGCGGTGCCTGGCCTGGGGTGCTGGGGGAAGAGGCCCATTTCTGCCCCCAGGGCCAGGTTGGTGCCATGGACTGCCAGCTCCTTCTTACTAACGACAGTGGAGGAGAAGGAGGCGAAGAGGGCAAGAACTGAAGCAGGTGCCTGTCTCTTGGCATCTCTCAGCCCTGGTGCCCAACAGTTTCTTGCTTTAAGCTGCTTTTCAAGAAGTCTTGCACAGCTCCTGGAACTAGGTCTGAGTTTTCACACTAACCCTGTGCTTGGTCTTGCTCTTTCTGAGACAGTTGATGTGTCCCATGAGCTTGACCTTTCTCCAGAAGGCTGGGCCTCCAAGTGGACATGGACACCCCCAGAGCTCTGGGCTGAGCACAGATTCAAGCCAGGCACCTGCTGCTGTGCCCGGTGCTAGTGGAGCTGCTGCTGCTGCTGCTTGGCAGTCATCAAGAGAGGAATTTGGTTGGGTCCCTTGAGATGAAAATACTTGTTTGACTGTAAACAAACCTATTCACACAGATGCCTCTCGCCCTGGCAGGCAGCTTGGAGAGTGTGGTTGCTGTGGCCCAGAAGAATTTATAGCTCGTAACTTCTAAACTACCTGTTTAGTTTACTATAACTAGCTGTTACGCAATCATCTACCTGAGAACACGAAGGCATCTCCTTAGGCTGTTCACAGCATCTGGCCGTGGTGGTGAACGTAGCGTGTTTGGAGAGCGTGAGGTCTCTCAGTACCGCTTGACAGAGTGAGGGGTAGCACGATGAGAGTTTCAAGCTGTCCTTCAGGTATTACAACACTGTCCTGTTCAGCGGCCCAGCCAGGTGGCCTGCCTCACATCTGGGAGGAGGCATCTGCTGGACCCTAGTCCGTGCCTTTGCCAGGGGCATAAAGCTGTTCTTTGAACCATGCTCCAGTGTATTCCCTCCGCAGAAGCCTCAGCTGTCCTTCAAGGAGAAGGAAGACCTGAACGGTGCATTGACCTTGCTGATAGATGGAGCTATAAGGCAGCTCTGCAATCCTCCGGCAAGTGATGAGAGGGCAGGCCACTACTGCTGGGAGGTAGATGTGATACCAACCTTTAAAGGTCCATCGGTTTCTGGATGGTGGAAGAGAAGAATCAAGATGACTTCTCACTTGAAGCTTCAGCAAGAAGAAAATGGGCTGTGACACGGGGGTTGTCTAAGGGCAGCAGAGATGCTTGTCATTCACAAGCTGATGGGCTTGATACCTACCAGCCCTGAGGTGAGGAAGGGCCCAGCTTACTGGGACTGCAGAAGTCCCCTCCACCCGACATGGGTGCTGTGACAAGGAGAAGTTGGACACAAGGTAGAGAGAAGTCCTCTGTTCCTGGTCTGCAAGTGACTTCCCATGGGCAGCACTAACTTCCCGTGGGCAGCACTACCATGGCACACCCGTTGTAGTGTAGCAGGGAAATGTTGTAAAGCATCTGGTTTTATTTATTAATTATTTAATGTTTGCCTTCATCTCTTTCCCAGCAGCTTTGGGGATGTTTTCTGGAGCGCCGCTGTGGCCCTGGGAGCTGGCAGGATTCCTTCCTGTGCCGCCAAGCCCTGGCTGGGGTTGGAACGCCTGGGATGCTCGCTCTCCGTGGCGTAGCTGGAGACGATGAGCTCAAGGTTGTTGTGCCATAAGTTGTCTCAGTGTCTTGGGATTTTGCTGAAGGGGTGTTTAATTTAAAACCTCTTGGGCCATAAGCCAGACCCTCACCCTGTGGAGGCAACATCTCTTTACTGTTCCCTGCAGGATGCCGTGGGGAGAACTCTACAAAGGTACTGGGGTTTCTCACCGTGCAGAAGAGGCTGCAGGGTCCTCTCTGGCATCCCGTCAGAAGGAAATGGCTTCACTTTTATGAGGTAATTCCTTGGAGGGGGACGGCGTCAGAGAGGGTGGCATTTGCTGGGCTGGCTCTTGGTGTAAGAGAAAGGGACATTTTTGTTCCCCAGTCCTAGAGAGGAACAAAACCCTGGCAGCTCCCCCAGCACCTCAGCTCTGTTTGGATCAGATGTGGGCTCCAAGCATGTCTTCTGGTTGGTTGCTTTTAGATCAGCAAGTCCCAGCAGGGACTGTGCGGGCCCTGCGGTGGATGGGACAAGGAGAACAGCTGACTGAATCAGGCCAGGAGGAGGAGAACACCACGGCAAACCCATGGCTCCCCCAAACCTGCAGATGGGGAGAGCAGGAGTCGCCTGGAGCCAATGCAGAATGCACCCAGCACAGCCAGGAGCCTTCCTCCCTGCCCTGGGACTATGAGGATGGCTTCTACCTCTCGCATTGTGTGTAGATAGGGAGGCTGGTGGGTTTTATGGTTTACAGCCGAGGGTATTGCTTATGGGAATACTTTGGGAGCTCATTAAAAAGAGAATTACAGGCCAGCCCTGGCATGATTGCGATAAAGTGGCGTGTAAGTGCGCAGGAGCCATGAACGTCCTCTCCATAATGATGTTCACCGAGTTGTTTTACAGCAGCTCACCAGATACCGTGTGCTACGTGTGGGAAGATGCCGTACCCTGATCCCACACAGTGCGGATGGAGGAGGTGAGAGCCTGCGCTGCTAAGAGGTAAGAGCGCTGACCAGGAGCACCTGGTCTGTGATGGAGAGAACTGTTTGCAGGAGCATCAGCTCCGGCTTTGCTGGGTCGTTGGGGGCAGTCGGCAGCCCTGGTTCTGCCAAAACCGGAGCTGGGGCCTGGAGACGGAAGGGGCATGTGTGAGGGAGACCTTGTTCTGCACGGGGGGTGAGGTGAGGTGGGAGAGAAGGTTGTTTCTGTATCGGTAAGAAAGGCTGAGCAACAAATGGCTTAACGAAACAGCTGCTTTAATCAGATCGAGTAAAAGGGAGGATATACAATGCCTTGAAGGACCAAAAAGGCGGAACTTCTCTCCAGGGAGCAGGTCCGTGCAGCACGGTGGGGAAATCCATCCCGGGCCCATGTGATGCTGCACAAAGGCAGGGTGTCCCGCCGCTGAAGGGGTGTAAGCTTTACTTGCTCTCGGTGTTGCTCTTTTTGCTCTGCCTTACTCAAGCAGCTCTTTTATCAAGCCGTTTGCTGCCTGGCCTCTCTCGCTGAGACCAGAGAGAGCCCTGCACCACCTCCCCACCCCCCACCCAGCCCAGACATGCCTTGGGAAGAAGCAGGGAACATCTCAAGGAAGGGGTTGTGCGAGGGGCTTGGTGGGTGGGGGGCTTGTGAAGGACCGCTCGCCCCGGATCAGGGCCATGGCTCCCTGCAGGCTCTGGTTCCTGCTGGCGCTCTGCCCGTCCCCAGCCTGGGGAGGTGGGAGGGTGGTGTGGGAGCCCTGCTCTGAGGGGGCCCTGGGAGCCTCACCCAGGTCCGCACCGCTTCCCCACACGAAGAAGCCGTGTCTCCTGCAGGGGGAACAGGCAGGGGTTAAGTGCTGCTGATCGTGTCCCAGGCAGCGAGCTTTTCCCATCCCAGTTAGGGCTTGAGAAGTAGCCTTGCCAGAGTGGTCAGAGCTCAAATACCCTGGAGTCGCAGGAGTTCTAGAATGGGGTAGTGGGATGGGAGCCCTGGGATGCTCCTGGCTAGCGCCTGCTTGCACCATGACTGTTGCCAGCACTAGGTCAGGATGACCATGGCCTCGTTGGCCTTAGCCTTGTGAGCCCCCAACGATGGAGGACCTCTGCCCCCATGCTGTGCTCTCTCCTAGGGATACACCACCTCCTGGGAAAGAAACATCACCTGGGTGTCCAGCCTGAGCACCCCAAGCTGCACTAAAGGGCCATTGTCCCTTGTGATATGCAGCATGGTGGAGGATTTGTCTCTGCTGCCTTTGTACCTGCCCTCCAGGTAGTCCATTAATTCAAGCTTAAGCCTCCCCTCTGCCAGACTAAATGAGGCCACCTCCCATCATCCCTCTTCTTAGCCCCTATGTCCCTGACCCAAACAGTGTCTATGTGCGGTCCTTTGTTACCAGCTTTTCACAAGAGGACAGAGGAGGCAGTACCAGTATCCCCTGGACTGGCTAAGCGGTGGAGATGTCTGTACCCTGTCACTCCTGCAGCGAGCAGAGACTCCAGCTGAAGCCTCGGTCTTGGCAGAGCCTGGCAGCCTTCCTGGATTTTGGATGAGAAAATACAAATCGTTATCCCTGGCTTTTCAGGGTTAATCTCAGTGCAGACGCATGTGGTGCTGCCTTGTCCTCAGCTCCCGCCAGGACATGCACAGCAAAGGGCTGAGGAGGGAGCTACAGACCGGGAAAGACATGTGGCCATCATCCACTGGTGATACAATGGGGAAAATCGTGAAGTGCTTGTGAAGGGAGGATCCAGTGTGTGCACGTGCGTGCCCAGGATCACTCGAGTGAGATGCAGCAGATGAGCTGCCTTGCCCTGTTTGTAACCTCCCACTGCTGTGGAACAGACTTTGCAGGGAGGAGAGCAGTTGAAAATGGAGCTGGACATTGAAACTTGCAGCTCAGGTGCTTGGAGGGGCTTGAGAGCCTGATTCAACTCATCATTCCCCAGGGGAGCAGGAGCTTGTGTGCCTCCTGGGGCCTGCGTTTTGCTCTCAAGCTCAGCACAGAGTGAGTCTTCCACACTCCCCCTTGGAGGAAAAATCATTTGCATTAACTCGCTGAGAAAAGGAGACAGGACACAGACTGCAGGATTGCAGAGTGACATGAAGCGAGGAAAGAAAGAGGGTCTTTATTCTTTAACTTGCCTGCCTTGAAGGGGTGCTGGGTGAGGACAGTGTGGTGTTGCAGTCTGGGGTGTAAGATCCAGCCTTCCTGCCTGGGCATCACAGCAGGGAGGTTGTATTCAGGACCTTATTACCTAAAACCTGATGCCCTGGTTGGATAGTCCCAGGTGGCTCCAGCCTGGCCCCGCAGCGGGTGCAGGAGGAGAGGCCGGAGTGCAGGGAACCACTGACAGCTGTCCCGCAGGGAGGAGGTGCGGCTGGGCAGCTCCCGGAGGAACTGACCGGCCATTTGCAGGGCAGAGAGAGAGTCTGAGGCTGTGTCAAGGGGTGTGGGATCACTCAGATTCATCCTCGGGCACGAGTGAAAATCCCATGGTAACACTTAGCAAAAAGGCAGACTAAAAAGAGAGGAAAGCAAAGGCAACAGGTATCTAGCAGAACCAGCGTGTTTGCAGCCGCTGTCCTGGGACAAAGCCTTCATCAGCACACCCATCTCCTCAACATTGCATCAACCCAACTCCACGCCCGGCTGCAAGAGCAGAGCTTGCTCACGGCGTGCTGGGGAGGGCCCAAGGTGTCCAGCAGCCCTCCTGCCGCGATGGCTCCGCTCTGTCCTTGCAGCCCAGGCTGTGGTTTTCCTGCCTGGATCCAGCACTTGCTGCCCCGGGTGTGTGGCACGGTCCTGGGAAAGCACATGCTGGGGGCAGTTGCGAGAGGAAGCACCAGGTCTCATCTCCTGGATTTCCTGCCCCTTAGGAGCAGCGGTCTGGGCACAGCCCAGCCCTCTCTGGCCCCAGCCCTCCTCACAAAGGGCAAGAAGGCAGGGTGGGGGATGAGGCTGCGGCACCCCTTCGGTCCTCCTGGCCTCTTGCCAAAACTGCTAATCAAAAAGCCAGTTTCATCAAGCGATTTTTGTGATGTGCAAGCTTTTCCGTAAGGAACTGGTCCCGAATCCACCAACTCATTTCACATTTATTTTAAATCTAAGCTTTATATCGTGTAATTTCCTCCAGGGCTTGATTATCTTCTCAGTAAAAGCACTGTTGTTATGGTTTGTGAGACCTGTATTTAACCTCGCCGTCAGGTCTCCACACCTCTCAGTACAGGGCTTAGATGCTGCCACCTCAGCTCCTGGGCGTTCCCATGTGGACCCATTAAACAAGTTACTGCTTCGGTACTGCCGAGGGCATGCTCCAGCCACGGGGGGCCTGCGAGCACTAACTGGTGCTGCAGAAATTGTCTCCTCAACCTCGAAGTTGTTCAGAGAAGGTCTCTACATGGTGGCAGACAATATTTAAAGAGAGAATCAAGGGCAAAGTGAGACAAGGAGACTTGTGTATCTCTGTCATTGTGGTGGCACCTTAAGTCCTCCTCCTCTGTGTTTCCTACACGTGTAATAAGGTGCGTTATTACCACGCAGCGTAGTTTTACATCAAAATACACAGGCAGAAGTGGGAGGGGGAAACACTTTCTTGTGTCTGCAGACAGGCCTCAGCACTTACTCAGAGGCTCTGAGCAGCCCAGTTCACCCCAGTGACACAGTGCAGAAAGTTGTCTTCATGGAAATGCTTTCATCAGCTTCTCCCTGGATGCCCCCCCGGTTTCAAACTTGCCCCATGGCCATCAGCCTCATCGCAGCCCTCGGCCAGCACCTGGGTTTATGCAATGTGCTGCCCATCCAAAGCTCCAGGGCGTCCTGGAGAGGGGAGGAAGGGTGTGGAATGTGAACATTTATAAATGAAACCTCTGCTCTGGCTGGGTTAACAGCCCCCTTGAATCCAGCTGAAGCCTCCCACACCGTGCTTGGCCGATGCGGTGGTAGCACGGAGTATCCGTTCTGTGGTGGGACGCAGTCGGCAGGTAGAATTTGGGGTGTCGTTATGAGCCTGAAGTGCAATATTAAAGGAAGCTGCCGCTCCAGCCTGGCTGCTCCAGTGCCAGCCTCACTGCGTGTCCCTCTGAGCACACTGCGGTGTCTCTGGCAGGAGCTCGGTGTGAAAGGTTGTTCACCAGGGATGTGACACACTGCATGTTGGTCAAAAAATGGTGGTTTCTGGTTGAGCCAAACCCACGAGTACTCTTGCCTAGCTGATGTTGTTATTTTCCGATGATAAGTTGGGGTGGAGGTAGAGGTGCTCCGAGCAGGACTGGGGGGCTGTGCATGGGGAGTTTCTCTTGTCAGTACACGGTGCTGCTTCCAAGAAGGTTCCCCACTGTCACGCAGGCCTCCAGGCTGCTCCGTCTGCTTCCACAGCAAAAAGTCCAACAAGTGCTGTTTGAAATGCCACCTCCAAAAGCAGCGTCTTAACTGGTGTTGGATCTGCAAGAGATGATCTTGCAGCAGATGACCTGGAGCCCTCTCACCACTTAAACCACTAAAGCTCAGGACAGATGTTATCCCTGTGATGGCACCTGCTTCTCAGCTTTGTGTCCACTCCCCCTAGAGATGCATCGTTCACTCTCTGGACAAGCAGCGTCATCACAGGAGGCAGAACTGTATCAATGCCTGTAGGACTGGCGCTGGTTTTCACCTTTGCAATGGTATATCGTGTCTGGCAGTGGCTGCCTGCTCCAACCATTGCGTTTTTCATGGTGATTTGGAGATTTTGCTTTCATTTTTCTTCTTCACAACACGTTCCTCTAGGTGTTTCAAATAGAGGCTCTCCTGCCTTGGGATGTGCGTGTGGCAACACATAACTGATGTGGACTTTATCTGTGACGGGAATGTGGAGGCGCATGGACACACCTGGTGCTCTGGTGTAACTGCACTCATTATTTAGTACACGGGGGGGTGTAAGGAGGTCGTGCAGAGAGAAGGGAAGAGAGAGGAAAATCAGAGTGATGGCAGAGAAGTCCAGTCCTGGAGGAGAGTCTCTGGGATGGAGAGTTCTCACTGGTGGCCTGGAGACTGGGCTGTAGTGCCCAGGAACTGAAGACACTCCCTTGTGTGGGGACCATTGCCCCTGCCGGTGCTATTTTGCACCCACGTGTCATCTCGCTGGTGATCCATCACAGTGCCTGGCCCTACGCTGTCCTTCTGGGGGACAAGAAGTGTTGCCTTGCTGATCGTCAGCTGGCGTTCGCATCTGCTGGTCTCATGAGAGAAGTCCTCTGGCCCCAGGCAGGGTGGGCAGTGATGACAGAGCAGTGACAATTGCTCTTCAGAGGCAGGCTCCCTCTGTCTCCTGAGTGGTGCGAAACCCTCCCAGCGCTGGAGCTGCTGATAAACCGTTGGATGCAGGCGCATGTATCTAAGAAACGGAGCGCGAGAGGCACCGTGAGCCCAGGCTTTGCAGGCACGCCATCCGAGTGAGCAATGTGCAGCAGCTGGGTACTAGGGCATGGACTGAGACACCGGACTGGGAGGCTGGGAGGAAAAAGGGAAGGCTGAATTGTTTATATTTTGTTTTCATTCATCATTCCTGCTCGTGTGGGTGGACAAGGAGTGAATGAGTTTCTTGGGGAGGACAGCAAATAAAAGAGGCGCACATTTCCTCAAAAGATGAGTGGCTTTTTTTGGTCCTTGCACCTAGGTTAATATGCCACAAAGGGGCTGGAGGAATCCTCAGAGCTTTTCTCTCATGTGAGAGAAACCTCTTGCTCTGGATTTTTCTTCCCTTTGATTGCCATGTGCCAAGAGAGAAAAGGTTTCTTGGGGTAGGTTTCATCCCTCTGGAAAAGTACTGGTTTGTCTCCCAACAGCACACGTGCCCAACTCTTCTTTGGACTGTTGGGCGTCAGACGGACAGACGGTAGGACAGAGCTCTCACAGCTGAGGGAAGGAGGGGCAGCTGCATCAGGCCTCCAGGTCTCTTCGCGGGAGAGGCAGCAGTGGTGCCTACAGCTACATCCCTCCGTTCTGCCTTCCCCTACTGGCACTGGTCCGGAAGGTGACGTTAATGGGCAGCTGACACAGGAACACAGCGGGGTGGGGGCAAGCCGAGGAAACCACCAAGACCATGGCAGTGTTGCTGGTGGGGGACTCCCGAGATGGGTCTTGGTTTCCTTTGCTGCAGCCATGCTGCTTGTTCCTTTGGCAGGCCAGTGGCATAGGAGATTTCGGAGGTCTCTCTCCATCCCAGTCCTCGCTGAACTGGAAGGACTGCCAGATATGGTTTATTTTGACCATGGACCTGCTTAGTCAGTCTCTAGATTGGAGCCTCAAATTGGGTGCTGGGCTTTGCTTTTTCATATAATTTCTGAGTTCATCATTTATCAGCTGCCTTTCTTGTTTCACCCAAGGCTGCAGCATCATCTCCCTGGTGCCAGGAGCCTGGTGTGTCCTGGTGAAGGGCTGGCTCCTGCTTTGCGTGGCAGGTACTGGTGTTCTCCATGGGCTACGTACCCTGACGTGCAGGCGAGGATCAGCCATCTGATACCAGCACACCGAAGGAGTCCTTTGGCCCCTTGCTGGTCTTCACCCTGACAAACAGAAGCACAAAACCTGCGCTATGACCAGGGTGCAATGAGCAGGGTGAGGGATCCCTCCCCCCTGTGTGCATGTGGAAATCCCAGCTGGAGGCTGGGTTGAGTTTGGGGCTTTCCAGCACTGCAAAGACACTGACAGGCTGGAATGAGAGCAGCAGAGATCAGGGCCTGCAGATCAGGAGGTGCAAGAAAAGTCTCAGTGAGACGGCTTTGTTCAGCCTGGAGGAGAACATGGTGCTACTGGCTGCTACAGGGGAGAGGGGCTGGAGGGGCAGAACCTTCAGAGGAGGGCAGGTGGGGGGCAGCAAGGCACAAGCTGGAACACAGGGACCTTCCATTGGAGGTAAGGAAAAGCTTTTTTCACTGTGAAGGTGGTCAAAACTGGAACAGGTTCACGAGAGAGGTTCAAGCATGAGCTAGGCATGACCCAGAGCAACCGACCCCCGCTGGCCCTGCTGTGAGCAGGGGCTTGGCCCGTAAGTCTCCTGAGGACCCTGCCAAGCTCAGTTATCCTGTTAATCTGCTAGCGAGGGTCAAGTCTTTATGAGGCCACTGGAGAGAGATGTAAAATAACAAAGTATGTTATTTTGACTTTGTTCCCCAAAAACCAGGCACCTAGGGCCTTGCCTTATGCATTTTATACAACAGACTGCCCCAGGACCTACAGAAAAAAATTATTTTCCGTTTATATCGGAGAAGCAGCAGGGAGGGGCAGCAGGGATTTAGTCCTAAACCATTTCCCAAATGGTAATGGTAATGCCAGCGTCTCTGGTGACGAAGGCTCGTTGTCTTCACAAGAGCTTGGCTGAAGAGCACAGAAAACATCACGAAATGGAGACGTGGCCAGTGCCCTCTTGTGAGGCCAAAGCTCCTGCACTCCAAAATGCCGCGGAGACAGAGAAAAACCCCACTTTTCCAAATCCCCCCAGAGGCATCACAGGATCCTTGTGCTGAGCTTCTCCCAGTGGTGAAACCACTGAGATTTCAACCTGCAGACGGGGAGGAGACAAGGGTCAGCAACTCAAATGCCTGGGCGTTAAACCATCATTTCTGGTGAGAGTTGGGGCAGAGCAGGAGAGCTCCACGTCAAGTTCTGCTGTTGGGTATCTCCTTCCTTCTCAGGCAGAACCGGTGCGGCTCTCTGAGCAAAGCGTACAGGAAAGGGGAATTTCCACAGAGAGCTGTGTCAAAAGCAGAGGGAGGTCGGGTGGTTTCCCTACTCCTCCAAGCAGCCTCCTAAATCAAAAATACTGTCCTTCCCTCTGCCACGGGAAACATTCCTGGTCCCTTCTGCCTCCACCCGTGTTCCTCTGCAGTTCTGCACGGTCACCAAAGAGGCGAAAAGAGAAGAAGGACAGAGGAAGCTTTCAGAAACATCTGAAAACAGAGAGCCACGGAGAACGGTGGTTAGCGAGAGAAAAGGCAGGCAAGAAGCGCTCCTCCAGCCCTGCTGTTCATACACTGCGCTGCTTCCGATGCACCACGGTCCTGCAATGGCAGAGCCGTTCACAGCCTCCCGGGAGAGAGGGAACAGCAGCTGTCCTGGCTGGCGGCCCTGTAGAGCTCTGTGTGTGTGCTGGGGCTGTGCCGGTGTGTGTCAGCGGTGGGACAAGGTGGGCTGCTGCCCTGGGCAGCAGGGCGAGGGTAGCCTGAGGAAAGGCAGAGCTCGGTGCCTGTGCTGGGCACAGCAGCTCCGCTCCTTCCCCATTTTTCCTGATGATTCTGGCTGTACCACATTAAATGGAGAGCAAACCCTGCTCCTGCCATCTGTGCTCCTCTGCTCTCACTGCTGTGCTCAAAGACCTGGCTCTTGTCATCCTTGGGGGTGTGAAGTTGTAAAGCCACCGGGGCAGGGGCTGTGTCCCCGCTGCACCACAGGCAGGGCTGTGCATCGCTGCTACAGGCTGTGGCCTGGCCCACTGCCTCACAGAGGGCTGAGCCCAGCCTTCCCACCCCCAGGTCACCTCCATCGCAATGGGACTATGGCCGCTCCCCTTCAACGCAGATTCTAGTGCAAGAACAAATACGAAATCCTCTGCTGCTAATTTAGCATCTCATATCCCTTCCACACTGTAGCATCTGGGCAGCGAGGCTTTGTGAGTACAGACGCTTCAGGATCAGCTTTGAAAATAAACCCAAATAAGTCACTTTTTGGAGATTAAACTGACTCCTCCTGGAAACCACTGCAGGGGAAGAGCACTTGTTTATTAAAAAGAGACAGCAG
>NW_010410654.1:0-266 GCF_000710305.1 Buceros rhinoceros silvestris | reverse complement strand
AAAAAGAGACAGCAGGGATCAGGGCATGAAAGCAGGCTTTGTCTCCTCGCCTATTGCCCCGCTCCATTTCTCTCTACGCTAACGCCTTCTCTTCAGGTGTGCAGGGGAATCTCGGCCGCAAATCTCCCGGCTCCATCGAAAACATCGGGCGAGGAGGAAACACCCCCTCCCGGCTCCCGGGCCCTGCACATCACGGAAGCCCCGTGTCACCTGCAACCGCTGCTCGGAGGAGGATCCGCTGCTCGGAGGAGGATCCGCGGCGGCTC
>NW_010410653.1:0-7239 GCF_000710305.1 Buceros rhinoceros silvestris | reverse complement strand
GATAAAATAAACCCTGTCATACTTGTGTGCATGCCTGTGATTTTAATCACCTCGGGATCCTTCAGACTTCACTGGACCAGTCAGCCCAAGTCTCTCCTGCAGCTGTACGATGCCCAGTGAGGCTGTTTGGGCAGCTGGGTAGCGTGTTGGAGCAGTACTGCAGACCACACTGGGAGAGGTGGGAATTGACAGGAATCTCTTGGCACTATTTCAAATCCCTTTACTGGGCACTATGCAGTGTTCTTCGTTTTGGTAACCGGAGGGATTTGTGTGGAGCTAGTGCACAAGATTCTACTCAGATAAGGAAAGAACTCAGACTTGTATACTCAGCAAACCTCCTACACCTTAGAGATCGCTCTGAATTTTTCTTTTGTACTACCAAGGTCTTTTTGGACCTTTAGAGCTGTCAAAAATGTTCATTTCATACAGAAATGACCTGTTGGTTATTAGTTTGTTCTATAAGTTTCAAGATAATTTTGAAGGGGCTGAGATGACAAAAAAGCAACCAAAAAAAAAAAAACCCCTCTAAGAACCCCCAAAAGGATAAACTAAAAAGTACAAGACAAATCTCAACAAATGTAACTAAATATCACCTCTTTGAGGGCAAGGTTTTAATACAAACATCAGTGGCATGACGAAACTGCTTATGATCTTTGTTGGGTGAACAAAGGTTTATTATAAGGACTTGTTACCAAAACAAAACTCTGGTACCGTGCTTGAGAAAATGACTCATAAGTGCTTGGTCTCTCTAATTCTTTGTTCTAAATAAAACAATATTGAAGGGGTTTAGAGTAGGTATGCCCTCTGTGCTTAAACAGCTGATGGAGCTTACTGATGGACTTACGGCAGCTCCTGTTTATGCCATGAACTGAAACCAGCAAGGTGTAACTGGAACTCCTTTTGATCAGCCCATCCTGGCCAATTATCACCGAATGGGTAACAAAATCTCCACTGCTGTCAGCTGTGGAACTACTGAACATGGATCACATCCTAAAGACAAATATTTTCTTTTTTTAACTACACAAGAAATCTTTTAGGTATGAGAGAGGATTCTAAATCTGCTAAGAATCTGTGGGGTTTGGTTCTCCACCTCCAAGCACATGTACATTGCAGCTATTTGTAGGGGAGCTAAACTTGTTTTCTTTGTCTCGGGAGGAAAGTAGCAAACTTTAGGCTGCCATAAAAATCAGTGAAGGGCACCTGTTTAAAGAGATGCTTCCTAATGAAATTCAGTGACATTTAGACAACAGCAAACACCCTATGAATTAGTGATAGAAAACGGCAAGTCTTCAACAGGTGAAATTACCTACAACTGGGTTGTGATCAGCCTTTTCTGGGTGGGAAAGGAATGATTTCCTGATTTTGCGTAAGTGGCTGGTCTCACCTCCCAGCCTTCCCATGTGCTGTAGCCATTTTTCCTTGCTTTTGTGGACACTTCTCATCTACTCTTCAGCTTTTTTCCTTCAAGTAGACCCGAAGACCAACATCCTTCCAGACTTTACAGCCATAGTTTGTGTTTGGCGATACACCGCGGCACAAGGGTCCTTCAGCTCACACTGGGGAGCATTCATGTGCCGAAGTGGTGTCCTTCACGTGGTCGTGCTCTGTGTAGCTGGGTATCTCCATTCGGCGTTAAACACTGGGGCTGCATGTGCAGGGTGAGGTGGTAGGTGATGAGAAATAGCCAGAAAGTCTGCCAGGAGAGCGCTGTAAAAAGAAAAGGTGGGGAGGAGCCTGTGCGTAGCAGAGGTAAGATGTTGGCCTATGGAGGAGAAAAGGGTTGCAGGAGGGGGGTAAGGGGAGGACACGGAGGCTGAACGGAGGTGTTGGGAAGTAGTAGGCCACGGAAGAAATTGAGAGTTGTGATCAAGGCACGAGCTGTAAATACTTTGCCCTTTTCAGAACATCCTTAGGGTTAGGAACAAAATAAATTCCATATAGGCTTTTAATATAGTCTTACAGTCTTTTAATAGCTTTATAGCCTTTTAATAGCTTACAAAATACTTTTTTCCCCCCTTTTTCTTTTTCCCTAGCTGATACTGGAGAGTGGGGAGCGATTTTGGCTTAAAGCTGTGGTTGTCGGTTAGAGCTGTTAGAGGACAGTCCATCGTCTGTACTAATCCTAATGCAGTTTTATTCCAGGTCGTCTCAGACTTGGATCTGTAGATGGTTTCAGCAGTTAACCTCAGAATTTTTAAAAAAACAACACAAACCAAGCAAACTCAGCACAGTTTATTTTCTAAAAGTTCTCTTTCCCCTCAATGTATGAGGCTCATTTGACACGATAGCTTAGCAAGCAGAAGCAGAAAGTACATTCTGCATCCGTCTCAGTTCAGGACAGAAAATGCCTCTGAATTATTTAATCCATCCCGTTTGATATCTCTCCTGGTATGCCAGCAGCCGCATTTGGATAATTCCCAGTGGCTGATCATGTCCACAGCTGCCGTGGGAAGATTGCCAGGAAACCTCTTCCTATTAGGACGAGTTACTTTGCAATTGCTGCTCTCACGCTGTTAAGCGAAGGGGTGCAATCATGTTTGCCTCGTACAGCATTATTAAATCCCAGAACATGATGACCCAGATTTCTACTAACCTACATAGATTTTTAAACTGAAAACCTAGAGAGGCTGTTGCCTGTGCTTGCAGGGTGCACAGCATGTACTTTAATTAGACGTTTTGGTGATTTACTGTTCGCAGCATTATTCATGCTGTAATGGCTACTAATGACTTAGCAGTTATTGCTGTGGATCGGTTGCAGATGCTGCAACTATACATTAAATAGAGGTATTACACAAATTGACACTCGCTGCTTTGAGGCGCTGATGTTTATAGGGCAGAATGCTGTCTCCGAACATTTTGAATAAGGTTTGAAGGAGTAAAAGTTGCCAACATCTTTAAGACGGTGGTAAAAGCACAAAGTCCACCAGTTCAGCATTCAGACTGATTTCATAGTGGTGCTAATTAGCGCTGGGTCGTGCCTGCCTTGCAGCAGCAGTGCTGTTCTTCCTCAATGCACTGGCCTTGTGACAGTGTTAGGATTGTGTCTAGACTCCGGGATGACTAACTCACTAACACATAGCTGAAAGAAAAATAAAAAATTCCTACGGTCAGGTTTGGCTCTTTGCGCTCAGAGACATGTCCAGGCATCTCTTTCAAACATCTGCTTACTGAGATTTTCTTGTCAACGCAAATAAATGTCTATTTAAAAATTTACACACAAGACACTTCAGTAGTTATGCAAACACTGTCTCTATGATACAGCAGTTCTGGAATATTCCTCTGGTCTGATGGCCTAGTGCCTTTCTCTCTCCTGAACTTGGACTTTTGGGGGTGCTAGTCTTCTGTAATTGATCTTGGTGTCAACCACTTTCACTAGGAGTTAGAAGACCAGAGCTTGAAACAAAGAATAAATATGGTACCCCCATCAAAAAAAAAGGGACAGCATATGGAATCTGACAAATAAATCTTTGCTCTCAAGACATTCCCCCCACCCCTCAAAAAGCCAGCAGACTTTAGCTGTTCCATAACGTGTGTCTGTGCTGTGTTCAGGAAGCTCACACATGCAATGTGTTGGCTTAATATTGAGGTTCCTGGGAAAAGCCAGGAAGAAGGGTGACAGCTCGCACTAGGCTCTCCTCTGTGCACATGCAAACAGAGTGGAGAACGTGATCAGGTGAATATTCCCTGTGCACTTTGGGTGCCCTCTGCTACCACGCAGATGGAAGGCTCCTGCTGTTGTGTCCAATTTGATCTCCCTGCTTCAGAGAGGAATAAGGGATTCTTGCTACTAACAAAGTTGCCAATAAAAACCCAAATTTCAATGTGTACACCTGTAGCATGGGTGTTCAGAGAGATAAGATGACCAGAAAAATGGAAATACTTGTCTGTAGTCTATTTTCCCCACCTGAACTATGCCCAGAACATCCACTCAGCCTCCTCAGGATAGTTACAGAGAACAGTTGGGGAGGATGAGGAGGAGCCCACTCTGCATGCCTTAATTTTCTGCTTTCAACAGGACCAAATATGAATTCTTAACCTGGCACTCTGTCAGGTCACGAGAAATTGTGAGCACTGTTACCGGGAGCAACATTATTAAAATAAATTCCCACAGCAGAGATGATGGACCCAGCTCTTGTACCACAGGATACAGAAAGCTGACTTAGGTTCTCTGAAGTCAGAAGCTGTTAACTCTGAGCTGACCTCTAAAAGATGGTGTCCTGGTCCAACAACTTGACATTGCAATCAGAACATCCTTTTACTGTACTATGTAATTAGAGTGTATGATTTAATCAACATCTGATTTTAGTTTATTAAGTATTCAGCACTAAGCGGCAATTAAGCATTGAAGTACCTTTGATAAATCCAGGAACTTTATGTAATCGTCAGTCATCATAAATCTGGCTCTCTTCTACATTTTGTGTCAAGTTCTGCAGGCAGAAGTGTGAAAACTGATGGAGAAAAGTTTGCCAACTCTCCCCCCTCCCTCAGCAAACAGATGAAAACTGAGACACGAAACAATCCAACGAGCTGTAACTTTTAAAGATGTTCAGAATAAACCCCTCTTTCTCCAGCAAATCACGTTACCTTCCACTGCTTCAGCTGCAGGAATTTGCTGATGGAATTATGTTCATTGTGTGAATGAACATAATGGTATGTAACGTTCCCTGGGATGTAACACGCACAGACAAGGTAATTGCACCTCGCTATACTGTTGAAGTTGGTAGAGGTGGCCAAAATATCCTGCCAGGTAAATAACCTTGGCATACTAGATCGATAGACAAGTTGTTAGGGTACAACTAGTTGATTTGATAGATCTTACCTAAATAATTCCAGTTAAAACCGCAACAAGCACCATTCGGGAGTGTCAACCCCTTACAAGCACCATTTATGAAAGGGTATCTTAGAAAAAGGAGTTTCAGCTACATCTAGATACTCTCGTTTCTTTCTCTGCTTTGAATGCTATAAATAAGATGACTGAGAATAATGGTGTTTTCATTCCTCCTTTTTTTTTAACCTGACTTCACTGGTGGGAAGAATCACGCTTCTCGCTGACCTGCGCTTCACCCAGTGCAACCCCAGCAAGAAAAAAACAAGCAAGCAGGATACAAAAAATATTTGTGGTGCACTACGGCAGCACCCCGGGACTTGCTGCTGTAGTCAGGAACAGTTGTGTCCCAAACACACAGTGTTTGTGGCACTGTGCAAACATACAGCAAAAAATGCTTGTTCTAGAGTACTTGCTGTTTGAGTACTGGACGTAGTCCTGGAGTACACGACACTGAAACTCTGACCTTCGGACTATGTCACTTGAAGATGGAGGACATCAAGATTCCTGCCTAAAAAAGGTCTTAAGATCCATCTGTAAAATAACTGTCAAGAGTTACAAGTGGTATCTTGGTATCAGTCACTGCAGTGGACTTCGCAGGTGCGTTTCTACCTAATGTATCCCGTGAGCCGGCAACGTTGGTGTGCGTTGAACTGTCCTGTCTGTTAATACAGCAGGACTCACCTAGGAGCACCGGATGGTGGATCCATGGCTGTGGGTGTCATTGCAGCTGATCTGCAGCTGTTTTTACTACGTGGACAATGACCAGAAGGTATTTGTTACCTCAGTGGCAATACTAACCACCCCTGGAACCACAGAACTAAAAATATTTCTCGTCGTACTGACATTTACCACACAGCCTGAAGTATGATTATGTATATTGTGATAAATTCAATATTGTCTGCAACGAAATCACACACCTCTTGATTTGAAATTTCCGGAACAACTCTCACCAGGGATTAGTCCTGGGCGATGGACTTCACAACCATGATGGAAGGATTTACTGTGAAAACGACAAGCGTGTACTTTGGGCCTTTGTGCTTTGACATCATGTGCTTAGATATTTTTCTATCTTCAATGCACCATGCAGGAAAAAATGCCCCCCAAAATAATTGTTAAAAAACCCAAACCAAAAAAGTGCACTTTGTCACGGCAGGGAGTGAATTGGTCTGTCTTCTGTGGTACCTGCATGGCTCCTCATGAATACGAATGGCTGTATGAATATTTGGTCCTAATAAATATTTGGAAACTGAAATCTAGGTGAATCATCAGTGCAGCTGTGAAATACTGTGTCACAGTATTGCAGAGCGATCACAGAGAATCACTCACTACTCGTAGCATGACGATTGTGGTGGTAGGTATGTGAAGAGCTCCAGAAATAAAAATAACAATAGCTATAATGTGATATGTACAATAATTAAAATTTCACACGCTCCCAGCAGCAGGCAACCAAAATTGTCAGTACGTTGAAGTATCTTTTGCTTGACTTTCTGCTTTTGTTACATGTCAGTTAAGAAAGCCATTGAACTGAGATAACAAGTTAATCTGAGATACAAGTCATGTTTTTTATAATGTTCTGTGGTTATTCCCATGTGACTTGACCACATTATTGGGTTTAGATAAAGGTAATTTTTATCTTACTAGAAAAAAAGATAGTCACCTTGAATGTTTACATTTTAATTTAAAAAATGTCAGTGGAAACTAAGCTGACAAATATTTCCATGTTTAGAAATACTTCTTGAAATAATTTACTTATCTCTGATATTGGTAATATTATTTAACACAATTACAGCATTTATCCAAAATGGCCACAAATCTGATTTTAACTGGTTCAAAATGAAAGGTACAAATTACTTTTCTCACCATCTAAGATTAGGGACTGGTGCAGTGCTCTGCAAGGGGCCAAACAGGTGCCAGCGCTGAACGGTAAATTTAGAAGCAGGAGTTTTGAATTCTAACAGTTCAGGCAATAATAAATAAAAAAGAAGTAAATGCTAAGTATACTATCCTTCTAATAAGCTGTGTGTAATAGCCTATGAAATTCTAAGTAAAAAAAGGAAAAAAATACTATTTGCAACTTTAATTAGAGAAAAATAAGACTCTGGAAAAATTTAACAGCAAGCTGAAGCAAAAGGAAACCTAATTAACCTTCCTGTTTGGATCCCACCCAAGCACTAATCCTTCCTGTTAGTGCTTTCCTGGAGAGCAGCCAGTCACTGCGGGACGCCAGCACAGCTCCGCCGGCACTCGGAGGGGCCGGTGCGCCTGGGCAGCTCCTTCCGTCACCCCCTTCGTCTGGCACACGCAGGAGTGACTGTTAGACAGTGCCCGTCACTGCTAAAAAGCCGCACGGTGCCGCTCGGTGCCCAGCCCCGCGGCGCAGCGCTCTCCCACGGGCCGCGTACGGGGACGCT
>NW_010410652.1:0-24277 GCF_000710305.1 Buceros rhinoceros silvestris | reverse complement strand
GGCTAGTGATCTCTTTGCCTTTTCTTTGGAGAGAGAAGGCCTGACTACTGCTTGACCTCTCCTTGTCACTCCCTCGACTCCTGGCCAGCCAGTGACCATTGTGTCTGACCTATCCCTGGACATAGTGCACTTGATCTCTGCTGTTCCAGCATACCTGAGTAGCTCTCTGGGATACTGTCCGATTAACACTGATGTGCAGCTCTTAGGTTTAGTCCCAGCAAGCCAGACTCTATCCCCTTCCCCCTTCAAATTTAGTTTAAAGCCCTATCAATGAGCCCTGACAACTCCTGTGCAAGGATCCTTCTCCCTTTATGTGTCAGGTGTGCCCCATCCGATGCTAGCAAACCTGGTGTGGTATAAAGCAACCCATGATCGAAGAATCCAAAGTCCTGCCGGCGACACCAGGCTTGGAGCCAGGTATTGACCTGGTGGGTCCTTCTGTTTATTCCCTCCCCATTCTCTGCCATTAAGGGGATTGAGGAGAACACTACTTGTGCTCCTGATCCCTTAAGCAATCTCCCAAGGGCCCTGAAATCCTTTTTAATATTCCTCAGACTTCCTGTTTGGGGGATTTCATTGCTGCCTAGTTGGAATCTTAGTAATGGGTAATAGTCTGTAGGCTGCACAAGAGTTGGAAGCTTCTTCACCACATCTCTAACTCGGGCCCCGGGCAGGCAGCATAACTGACCATCAGCCACAGAAGCAGTAAAAATATCCCCAAATCACAGAGAAAATCTTACTGGGGTAACAAATAACTGCATGAAGATCAGGTATTTCTGATGCTCCAATGTGGCCTGTCATAAAAGCAGACAGCAGGATTTACTGGGTAATGGCTGAGTTTTGGGCAATGAATTCTGTTATAGCATAAACCACACCTGTCATAGCAAAAATGCCAGTCTGGCATAACACATCTAGCATATGCTGTCTTTGTGATCTTGTTATCAGCGCAATGCAGGGAGAATTTCCCTCTCCATTTACTGGCTGCAATACCATTTTACCTGTACCTACTCCCAAAGGATTTCACTGTGCTCCAGCTTTATGCAATATTCATGTCATCCAAACACGGGGAAAATTACCAGATGCTGATCAAATCCATGCAATTTCATGAATGGATTAATCTACAGTAAAACTCAAACAGAGATGAAAGAGTTAATTAAACAGGCATAAGCCATAACTTCAGGAGCATAATTCTAAGTGAATTGAACAGGTCAAGTGGTAGAGGAAAGAGAAAAATATTTAGGAGTACACTAATGGCCTTAGTACACTAATAACAGCGAGCAAAATTAATAGGAAGCTCCTTGCTCTACAGGTTTGCATGTAGATCTCTTCTGAATTCATTTATTTTTCTCAGGATTTTATATCTATGTTTGCAGATATGTTTAGGCCTTTAACCAAGTTGCAAAAGGTGAAGCAATGGGAGTGGAGATCAGAACAAAACCCGACCTCTTCAACATCCAAAAAAGGCTGACATAGGTAGCCACGCTGGGGATGCTTTTTCTGCACAGCCACTTTATTTGCACTTCATCACCCCTCCAGAAGCAGCAGAGGCCATGTTCTCACAAAACCAAGCCAGTCAGTTCACTATACGCGAAGGAGTATGTGGTGCTCCTGGGAGACTTAACACAGTGACTCAGAAATTAGAGTGAGTGAAAGGCGTAATTACCAAGCTCAGCATATTTAAGAGCATCAATAGAGCGATGTGGGCTCAGCAGAAGAATGAACTACATCAGAAGGTGGTACCCAGAGCATACCATGGGGATGTCATCCAATTTGTTCACAGGAAAAGTCACTTTGAAGGGGCTAGAACAACAGGGAGGGATGTCCCTCTGGAAGAAGACATTAAACAATCAGTTCAGAATTATTTATTGTGTACTACAGTAAATGTTTCTACTACACAAACTAGACCCTCTCCCTTTTCAGTGCCCAAATATACCAGCTCCATAGTTGCAAATATAAATTGACAAGTCCTTTATCAATCTCGCAATGAAACAGAAACTGCTGCAGTGCACAGGTATATCACTACAAGGTAATGACAAGCGGAGGTACAAGAACACCACAGTAGTGGTGGTTTGATGGGGTGCTACCCATCAAATGGCTTCAGAAGGTATTTCTGGATGAATGCGCTGGTGGATAGTTTTTGCGAGTTCCTCTGTGAAAAACAACAGCCACTGGGCAGCAACAGCAAAGAAACTGGAAGAAGTCTCCACCAATGGAGGGTACCAATGAGTAATATGGAGGCATTTGGCCCTACATAGTTGGCACAGGAACTATAAATTTAGTCAATATATACGCAACCAATACATTACAAGTTGTCGCAGATCATACACCACAGCAGCCCCAAATGAATGACGATTAAACAAAAATAATGACAATCATGAGGTTAGCAACATTGTTTCACGACTGCAAAAATTTCATGCTGTCAGACAATGGCACATAACAAGACTGGTGTTTGTGCACAGGGCAAAGCTGAGCATCATTAAGCAAGGTCAAAAGAAAATTATTGGATCAGAGCTCAGTGTCATAATATAAACAAATCCAACCCAGAATGAAGGGGACTTACTTGAGATGATCTCTACAGAGATTCTTTTTCATGCCCAAATCTAGCTGAGTCACTCACATGACAACCTGAGTTTAATATGCTATAAGCTTGACTATTAAATTTAATCATTCTGAGATTAGAGCTGCGCATCGATGACAGTGGGCTAAGGAATAAGATGGAAAGTACCAGCCAGCCCTCTAGATGGATGCAAAAAGCAGCTAATCAGGATAAGCAATATAAACCTGAAGGTTCCAGTTTTTAATCTTCAGACAACTGTTTAGATTACAATTTGACCAGACGTGAACATGGAATTCTTCCTCCTTTTTCTAATCAGTCTGCAACTGTTTATGTGAGATCCAGCTGTGTTTGCATGCATACCCACTACAAAGCAATTACGACAAACTATCTCATGGTGTGTAGCCTGCCTGAAATGTTCTGGTTTGTGCACGTGTAATAGAACTGACTGACGGGTATGATTTCAATTACACTTCTTTACAAGTAATGCTCAAGTTGTAAAAATCACTGAAACTGTATACTAAATTAACTTTAACCCAGCAACTTTTGAGGTAGCTTTTGCGTGATTGTTGCAGATAATAAAGCATTCGAGTGTGACTCTGTAGCTGGTTGTAAAACAAGCTATAAAGGCAATGATTACACTGTGCTGCAATAGCAAACAAATTGCTCACAAACAACTGCAGTAGAGAAGGCAGGATGTCAGTCTTGATGGGAATCCCTCTTGTGTGGTCCCCTTCAGCTGCAGGAATTTTGAACTTGGCCCTACATCCTGTAGCTGTAATCCTACTTATACTTTTATACTTCATATTTTGCACAAAATAGAAGAGTATTAAGTGCTGAGCAAGTGGAGGTATAGCTATACCTTAGAAGAAAGAACTGTGGACTACCCTGAGACCTACACATGTTACCATGAGGTTATATCAGGGAAGAAAGAGCTAACAGCTCCAAGAAGAACCACTGCTTGGTCCTGACCCAAAGATACCACGGGAGGATTCACAACATCATTGCTAGAAGCAGGAGTGATAGCTCACACTTTGCAGACTGCTGAAAAAGGGGGTTATAGCCCAAAAAATAGAGTATTCCTATTGCTGGTACCAAGCTACAGCATGCATATGAACTTTACCTTGACGCAGCAGTCACGACTTACTGGAGTCTGCTTTGCATGATCAGGAGTTTGTTTTAGCTGCAAAACTGCTCAATAATCATGGAGGAGAGAACTATTGCCTGACTTACTGGTTTTTTTCCCCTCCTATTGCTTAAAGTTGGCTCTTTGATGGTATGGTTCTGTCCAAATGGTGTTACAGGCCTACTTCGAGGCAACAGAATCCCAACGGTAATGCCAACTTAGACCTGAGAAAGGTTCTGCCTATCCTAGGCCTACTACTACAGAAGAGTGTGGGTCATGTGTGAATCTTGTGTCAAACCTGTGAGCCAGTGAAAATATCACTGTCATTCCACAACATGAATGGCAGCAGATACCTATGCTCAAGCAACTGAATCCCACCTTTAGGGGGCAGAAAGCAGCTCCAGATCCTGACACATAGCATTAGATGTCAGAAGTGTTAATGACTACTTGTGACCTAAAATTCAGTTGCTTAAAAAGAGGCATCCAGTACCATTTGGGATGTTCTGGACTATCAAGACATCTGCCCAGGCAGATACAAGACAAGATCCATGGGATACCTGTGCCTTTTGGACTGGCAGCTGGAGGCAAGGCAGGACACTCTAGGCTTCTCAAACAGCACATGCTTGCCTATGTGTGCAATTTTTTTAGCCCTAATGGCTTTTAAAGACATACCCTTGCAACTGCATGAAGTTAAGACTGAGAAGGGCATATACTGTGGAAGAGTATTTAAGATTCTATCAAAATGCTGGAAAGACTCAAGAAAACTAAGAGGACCTAAGACAGACTTTTTCACTCCAGAAGTCTTAACGCCAGCAACGACCCCTGAAAGGCTGACACAGTAAATCATAGCAGATGGGCAAGGCAAGTAGAACTGAATGACTCAATTTTGTGGTCTTGATGCCTTTGTTGTTTGCCCGTCTTTGCAACAGCACGAGGAACCATAAGGCTAATTGACAAGTTTTAATTAATACGATGGTTATTACTAGCTGTAATTCTTCCTTAATGTTATTGCTTCCATGATGTTAGGCTATGACAGGAAGATCTGGGAAACTGTAGGAGGAATTAAAACTGGTTACTCATGAAAGGCAAATCTCATCAGTGGGGGTACAGTCACTTGAGGATGCAGACTTTGGTCAGACACCTTTATTTTGAGGAATCACCACAATCCTCAGCAGTCAACAGGAAGATGAAGTGTGGCTGTTTAAGTCAGAACCCAGAAGAGGAGAGAGAAATTCCAGTGCAGGGCAAGACGGAGGAAACAAGGTTCACTGGGGGAAGCAAAACTCTTCGGGCATCACAGTTTTAAAGACTCAAATAACAGGGTAATGACTTCAGTCAAGAGATGAACAGACAAAACCGGGCATTGAATTTTATGATGGAAAAAAATTCTGAATCTTCACATTTCTTCAGGGGCAAGGATGATTTATGTGTATTTATCCAGACTCTTCTATGAGCTTTTGGCTATATTGCAGTCACAGATTAAACTGGATTCAATTTATATCTCCTTTGATTTGGGAAATACATTTAAAACCTCATCCAAAGCATGCTGAAACCATGAAAACACACTTTTGAGGTATGAATAATTCCCTTTATGTCTGTTTCTAAATGCATGTTTAATGGTAGACATAAAATTGCTCTACTACAGAGATGAGCGTTAACTCAAAAGCGTACAAATAAGTTTTCCTGCTTTAATCTTGTAGTCTGGAAACATAATAAAAAGCACTACTTAAGCTGAAAGTTTGAATATGGTAGAACAGAAAAACTGCAACAAACAAAAAACATTTAAAGATCTAATTCTTACTTTATAAATGCCATCTTCATATTGTTGATTATCCACAGAAATTAAGCTGGGTTTCACCTCTTTGTATACAAGGAAACCAACCAGTTTGGCTGACATAGTACTGAATAAATATTTTAGCATAGTTACCAAGAATCTAAATGTTAATAAAGCTCTGTAGTGTCAGCCACAAAGAAAAGGGCATGTGTTGGTTAATATATACAGCTGTAAATGCTAATTATCTACTCTTCTACTAGCAATCCTTCTTTCAGCTTCTGTGCTCTCATCACCACAGTACTAGACATTTTCTGACCAGAATTAACATCATATTAACAGGCTAAGGTATTAATAAATGTTGTGTCAACTGGACAAATTTTAAACATATGAAGCACTATTAGGTTTAGACTTTACTCTGGCAGTGCAATGAGCACTTCTGGAGGTCTAGCACATGATTTTTTGAAAGAACAACTTAGCATGTTTCAGGCTTCTTTAACCAGCTCTCCAGAGGTTTTCTGTTCGTATTCTCTTTTGGAGATAAAATAGTTGTCTCTCGAAGAAGAGACAGTAACTTTGATTTTGGGCTTTATTTACATCAGAAATCTACAAAAGATTATTTTCACTTTGGCTAACACTACTGCAGAATGAAGTCTTTAAACAGATACTGTCTCAGTTGAAGGAACTGGCACAAGAGGAAACTGACTGAATTTATCTTTTGTCTATTTCAAAGCACAATATTAAACTTCAAATTGCTCTAAAACAAAATATAAACCCAGTGATGACAGTGAAGACATTTGTAACACAAGTCATCACTGGACTATGAATATAAAAAAATTAAATGCCTGTATATCCACCTTTTCTTTTTCCTAATGATTCCAGATATGGCTAAACACTTTATTTTTTCTCCTGGCCCTTTTAAATATAGATACAGAAACATAGGGACAAATTAAAACTTCAACAAAGCAGTTAACTCACAGCTTCAGAAATACTTTTTTAAGCACTTTTTCTGGGACTAGCATTTGTTTCTGTATAGCCAAGTCTTTAGAAAATCTGCCAGTACCCTGTAATATGTAAATAACCAATCTCGAAGTACAACAATGCATTCAATAAAGAAAACTTATTCTGAAAGAAATCCCAGTTTTAAGATCAAAATGTATTAGAGTGACAGAAATGCAAGTTCATATATTTCCTGTAATGGCATCATTTCATCCTCCTCTCTATATATGGCTATACATATGCTCTGCTTCACAGTTACAATGAGGGTAGGTATGCTAGCTGTTGTCAGGAGGCCACGTATAATTATGGTAATAAGGTCAATATCTAACAGTGAGACAGATGCCCACTATTTAAATATTGCCTGTTTTAAAGGAGGGCAGTTCAAAGTAAAGAGTTTGGAAAGATGCCTCATTTCTAAGCAATTGATCAAAGAGCTATACAGATATACAAAAACTTTCAACAGATTTCCATGAAGACATCCATCAAAACATTCTCAGGGCCTCCAAGGTTTTTTGTAAACTGGCTCAGTGTTATAGCCCCACTCCTAGACAACAGACTGAGCAGAGACATCTCTGGCTTAAATGCAGGAGGACAGGAAGGGCAATAAATCCAGAGACTGAATTTTTTTTTTTAATACTGACCTTGATTTTTAGACCAGTACAAGCTCAAGTAGCAGCCAGATGGCTTACATATATTCTGGGCTTCTTAGATGGAAAAGGAGATTATGTGTACCCTTTGCCTAATACAATATGTAGCTAGTTAACTTCCAGTCATAGTACCTACATCTACTTTGGCAAATGGTAGAGCTGAGGACCCAGTATCTAAACCATTGACCAGAAGTCAATCAGCAGATGGATTACACTAGGTGTTCTCCTGCACAGTGTTTTCCAGGTTATCTTCACCCAAAACCAATCCAACTGGGTACTCCAAAACCACTTTAGGCTACAAACCTTAGTATGGACGTAATTGGGAGATTCACATTGCAGAGACACTCCGGGTTTGTATGGTAATGCTATTGTAGATGCATGCTTAAACAGTCTAACACTACAAAAGCATGAAAAGCTTTGTATTTTTTAATCAAAATCAAACAGGAAAATCATCTTTTATTTTGAGAGATGTCACACATTGCATAAGGTAGTGAGAGAGCTGTCCAGCCATTTTGTCTTAGAGGAAAGCAGTTTTCCTTAGCCACAGCCAGGCTAATGCAACCTTCCACAAGTATCTAGTACAAAGGATATTGGACAAAATGGATTTTAGACAGGGCACATTAAATAAGAATGATGCTTTAGATATTAAGAAATTAACAAATTACACAGTTTACATGAAATCATGGTTCAATCAATGATGCTACGGGAAGCAGAGCAGCTGGCAGTTCAGTAATTACCTAGTTGCCCAGACTCCAATGAAAAGCAGACTGTTGGCCGGAATCAGGGTGTGAAGGGCTTGCATTTTGCTGAGACAAAAGGAGGAAGACAGGAGGGAAGGAAGTAGAAGAGATTGCATCACATTAACTGAACTTTTTCACTTGCAGCTCTTTTAGACATGAACACTCCTATAGAAGACCCAAGATACTCTGCATGAGACACATATGCAAGTTCTTACCGTCTTACTGTAAACAAAAACAAAACCTCTGCAGAAATGAGTACCTGGGAAAAAAGCAAGGCTTCATCTACAGCAACCAAAGCAACAAACTGTCCATCCAGCCCAGTACCACCTCCGATAGTAACAACAGGACAAGGCGCTATTTTAAGAGAACAAGTGAGCCCCGTTACTTTCTGAGATCTAGCCTCCTACTTCCTGGGCATCCACACTGTTCTGCTGGGGATGTTAGGGGTTACATTCCCGCCTGTTTTGTTCAGCATCTGCCTACAGACCCACTGTTCATGTATTTGAGTGTACCGCTTCAACCTGCTTCCAGAACCTGTTATGGCAATAAATTCTCAAAGTTCATGACCTGCTGTGTAAAAAGGACTGAACTGTTTGCTCCAGGTTTCTTTTATGATCTATGGAGAGAAGTACGGAATTCTAGATTGCAGTTTATTTTACCCTAATGTAGATGTGTAAAATTGGTCAGAACTATCAAGTCTCTCCACTGAGCATAATCTAACTAATTCAGATGTGTGTAATGCAAACATCTAAAGCAGTGAGATGAACCACACCCTTTAAGTTTTTAATTTGTCCTTTGTCATTTAAAGTAAACAGTTTTGCACAGTTTAATAAATATACTTAACAGATGTAAAGCAAGTGAAGTTTATTGCTACTTTGAGAGTGCTGCCTCCATAATACCTCCTTTCAGGGGTGACTCTGTGCTGCAGAAGAAAAACAGGAATGAAAGTAGAGTCCTTCCACAAGCCTGATCTATTCCAGAACAGGAGTTAATCCTGCTAATTGCACACGTCCCTAAATTCCTGCACGATGATGACTAATTAAGTGCTATGTTTTCACTGTGGACCCAACAAAAGATTTCACATAGAAGTATGAAACATTCTGAACAAGGTGCTCGAAATGCTTTGTAAAATGATACAGTATTCCAGAAGACAGTGGTGAGTCACAGTACTGTTTAAGAAGAATTCTGACTGCAGAGAATTTTCACGGAAATGCAGAAAATACCTTACTGAAAAAAGTCATTACCATCTTTATGATACTGTGTCTGCTATATGCCAGGGATTAGGAAAAGTGGATTATAAAATTAAGAACAGCCTCAAGGCCATCAGGTTCAACCCCCTACTGCTACAGGCAAATATATGACACAATCCTATCTATAACCTGATCCAGGTTCACTTTAACATTGGCTATGTATTTTGTTCATACCATTCTCTCTGAAGACTAGTACTACAGTATCACATTTCACAAATGGTTTTTTTCTTTCCAGTTTTCAGGTTAAATTTATTCATGTTTAGCCTAAACAACTAAATTCTGGCATCAAAACCTTCCTTGGACTCAGTTATTTTCCTTCACTTGTTTCTACCATTAATCTATTTACAGACAGCAAGTATATCCTCTCCCAGTGTTCTTGCTCAGGTAAATAAACCATGCTCTAGCCAGGTAATTCCTCATCTCTGCTGGAAACATCACCTGATACAGACTAGAAACAAATGTGTCTTTGTCACAGCTGGATTATATTGGCACCTGATGGTCATGCTGTGATCAGCAAGTTCTCCTCTTATGGAAAAAACTCTTTGAGTCTTTCTGTTTATCTGTTTATCCTGATTATCCTTTGCACTGGCACTGTTTCCTCAAGTTTAGCTCATGCTCTAATTAGTGCAAACCCAGTCTGTGCCAAAGCATGAGAGTTAAAATACATCAGAAAGCTCAGCTAGGAACTGCCCTTGAGCCTGATGCTTCTGGTTTCAGTACAGCTTACACTGATACTTGCTTAAACAATTTCCCAGCTACTGCTGAAATTTTCTCTCCTCTGAACTGAAACAGCGGTTCTCCATGTGCCACCATTTCAAGTGTCCTATTGAAAATGTCAATTGATTAGGTTTATTGTATTTTCTTTGTCTAGATGATCAGGTATCACAGAAAGCTATCGGATGGGTCTGGTTTGATTTTGATACTATAAATTCACAGTGGTTTGTGTCCATTGCACCTGTAATTATTTACATTCATCTAATCCTCATCCTCATTAACCTTTCCTGTCTTGGAATCCCAGTGCCCAACATGATCTCCCTTCTTGATAGATCAGACAAAAAGCATTAGTTGCTTTTGGAAGTACATTTTCTTTAATCCTATCTTCTTCCCCACCACCTGTATGCCTTTCCTTATGCTACTTTTCCTTAGGCGATTGAAAGAGATCTTGTAATTTATTTTAAAATAATGAGGTTTTTTATTTTTTAAGACTTAATGCACATTTTAAATTTTCTGCTTATCATAGTCAGTAAATACCTATTGTATCATTTAAATTGAAATGAGGTTCAATAACTTCCTAGGAGAAAATAATGGGGCCCTGAAGGAAAGAGACATCTTTTGTTTCCAGACAGAGGGAGACAGACAATCAGTATATGCATAGTATATGCATTAGTATTTGCATATCGGTTCCAAGTAGGAGGGGAAAGACTGCATTAATTTTAAAGTTTTTAACTTTTTTTGATGTTTTAAACTACATTTGCCAAGAACTGTTCTCTTTACATTTTTTGAAAAGGCAGTGAAAAGCTTTCATCATACTTCAACAGCCATGGTGGGTCAGCAGCGGCTGACTGGCAAAAGGGAGTGAAGAGCCACAGGATGGGAGTACTCCAGGTGTGTGAGGTCTTACATGGGAAACCATGGCTATTTGCTTGCTCCAGCTTGACATGACCAATCAGATGCTGCTGACCAGCCTTGCAGGAGGAAACTGCATCAGCTGCTTCCTCGTGTCAGAGGAGTCAGCTTAGGGCTCAGGAAAACCAGGGGAGATCATAAGACACAGGATTTTCCCACACGTATGAGGAATATATCACATGCCTGAAATAGGTGAGACTCAGGCAAAATTTGCATATGATCCAGATCATATGTCAGAACTGACCATCAAAGTCATACTCTGCATTCCTGTGACCTCAAGTCAATTGTTTAACCCTTCAGTACTTCCCTCCTCCATAATCAACCACACCTCTCCTCACCCTCATGAGACTAAGCGTAAAAGTCTGTCTACAAAAAATCTGGGTTTGAGTTTGTCACCACAGGTTTTGTCTATACCCCACAGACAGAAATGGGACAATATTTTTTTTTTGGTCATAGGATGAGAGACACCATACTTACTTCTCTCCATTACCTGTACAAGGACCCTAGAACGGCAAGCTCAAATGTAGATGTCGCTGTTGAACACGTCTAAAATCACCTGAATTGTGATTGCTCTCCCCTGTGTTTACTTCCACAGCCTTCACAGGAGATGGCTGTACTGCAATGAAGCATCTAAGATGAAGAAATGCTTTTCTTCATCTTCACCCAGCCATCGCCAGCCCCAATACAGCACTGTTCTATGACCCTCGAGCTCCTGGCCCATGAAGTTATGAGGCTCTATGCCAAAGGCTTCCAGGCAGCCAAGGACAGCTTAGTCCATGTCTTCACTCACTAGATGTGGTACAGAGCCAAAGTACACACAGCTACGCCCCTGTCAGCCCAGTGGACAGTTGGCTCAGAGCTGGAGAACAAGTCCTAGATGCTCTTTCCTTTGGGATCACTAGGAATGCTGCCAAACCATTTTAAGAGAAATCTTTACACTAGACCACGTTTTACGATGGTTCTTGAAAAGCCAAATATCGAAAGGCCAAACAGATGCCAAACCATGTCTCAGAGCTGATGCAAACACTGCCTGGAAGACAGCACAATGCTGCTGCTGCTCATCTGTGGGGCAGGAGCAATTTTCCATGCTACAGCCTCACTCAAATTAGCAAAATGCCCTGCTGTTGACAGCTGTAACTCAGGGTGGACACGAACCACGCATAGTTTAATGTTGTTTTTTCAGCTGCTGGATAAATATAATTTGCTATTGATAATCTTTGCAGATTGAAGACTGTCCCAACTGTACCCATTGCCAATACCAACAAACTATTTTCATGCTATACACAAAGGCAAGTGTGGGGATGCTAAAGACTCTAATCCTCATCCAACTCTCCTATTAGCACCATGAAGTGGAGCTCAAGAGCTGGTAGCCAACTGACACCGAAACAGACCATTTCTGAATTGTCCGTGTCCACCCTTGATAGGTATACTGGTCTTCCTTCCATGTTCTCCTGTGTCCTTGATATGGAGAAGACAAGCTGATAAAGAAATTACTTCCATATCTCACAGACTACTCTTCAGTTAACCCATCCATTTCACAGTCCGCAAAACAATCTTTTCAGCTATCTGCATTCAGACTACCATGTTATGCTACAGTTTCAATAATCTACATTGGTTTTCAGCATTTCCATTCGCAGTGTCATTCCTCCAGCACAGAACTGCAGTGGTTTCATTGGACTCACTCCAGAATGACACCTACTGCCTATCTGTCTTCTGGACATACTCTAGGCTTTAAAGATTTTGAGACACAAAACTGAAGCTCTGGGCTGGTGCTTCCCAAACCATGCATAGTTACCGCACAAAACAATAGTGAATTATTCAGTGGTGGGGTCAATAACTAATTTCACCAAAAAGAATGTGGAGACTGAGAAAGTAACATTTCCTTAAAACTCACAGAATAATAAGAGTAGAATATAAGAATCACTGCAATGGTTCAGTCTGTCCAACCCATCTCATTACCACTGAAGCAGTTCCGGAATAAGGTGCTTCAGAGAAAAATACTCAGCTGCTTGCACCATCACTCAAAAATCTGGAATTGCTTTATCACACAACCAGTGATGTAACAGAAAAGCTGAGTCTGCCTGGCAGCTTTTTGGGCAGTTGTCATTGCTACCATTTCTATCTTATGTCCAAACGTCAATGTTTGTGGCACAGGAAGCCTTGCTCTCTGAGATAATTTATTTTGGTAAATTACTCTATGGATTTAACATACCAGTTGACTCCCTTGTCTCTGTATACCTCCCAGTATAAGTTTTGTCCCCTATATGCCTAAATAGCTCAGTCAGGCATTTCTACTGGTCTTGGGTCTATGAACACAAATCTGTTTCTAGACCCTCCAGGTCCTTTCCTGTACTGGAAACATGCTGCTCCTATGTATATTTGACCCTTTCCAATTCCTCTCTCTCTGTAGTTCACTCTTCCATAGGCACTTCATTAGTAAAAAATATTGCCCAGAAGCACTTCCACAAAATTAACAGTCCCTTAGCAAAAACTGGAAAAGCAATACATGATCATCAATTTTAGTTGCCTGCAATAGCATAGCAAGCTTTGAGCCCCAAACACTACACAATAATATCCACTGTATGCTCCCTCTTTCCCATGTTCATGGCATATAAACCACCAAACAAATCCCAAAACCTTTAACACAAGAGAAAACATCAAATGCTCCAAACATCACAATGAACCACAGGAATAAAACAGGAAAGACCAAAGTTATCACAATCCTAAATCCTTCCAAGAGAGGGCAAATTATTTAGGTAAAATGCCTTAATGATCCTGGGAGCCTGGATACCTTCCATGGCACAGAGAGAGGGGAAAAAAAAAAAAAGAGGCCCAACAAGAAACATCACTTTTCTTTGACAGTATACCTTTCTTCCTATCCACAAGTCCAGAGCCTCTACAATGAGATCCCACATCAGTATCTCATCAGCATCAGTATCTAATCCACACCTACGGTCACTCTCTCTGGTTTCTACAAACCTCTTTCAAACTACCAGTTACACAGGAAATACTGTTCTTCAGAAAAGTCCAACTGGAGTAAAGTGGGATTTGACTGGTGTATTTTAGGGTTCTCACCTTTCATGGCTTAGCGTTACAATGCTGTTTCTACAGCCATTTCACCAACAACCAATCCTGAAGTGGTCTCTATTCCATCACCCTAAGCTGGGCTATGGAAAAAGGCTGTTTCTGAACTGCACTGTGCTACAGTTTCCTGCTTCAAACACCCAGACTCAGAATGACAGTGACAATTTGATGTTGCTTTTATTAGAATTTCCCCCCACCATTTTAAGCAGCTGCTTCCTTCAAGCACCACTTTTTACCAAAAATAGGAAAGAGGAGCAGGATGAATGACTGAATAATTACAGTTTCACTCAGAAGTGGCACAAGCAGCCCAGCTACAAATACAAAACACAGAGTAACTGCTACGGTGCAAGAATTCTGTCCTGACAGCTCTGAGACTGTTTTATTCCTTTCATCAAAGAACAAAAGGCATCAATCTGCAGCTTCAAGAATTCAGTCATATTGCAGCAGGTTACACAGCAATTTCACAAGAGTAAACTGACTGAAATTGAAGCAATGGGCACTCATCCAATGAAAGAATAGAGAAGGCAGTGTGTGAAATGACTGACAGACTAACTATATCAAAACAAAACTTTTCAATATCACATAATGGGGAAAACCAAGCATCTCCATGGCAAAGCAAAAATAAAATGACCGATTTTTATTTCCCTTCGTTCTCAGCTTTTTCTGGGAAGCTGAAGTGTCCTGCTCAAATATTTTAGTTTTGATAAATCAGCAACTTTAGTTTCACAGAGTTAGATCTTTCTGACTTGCTCTAATTGCATTACATTACTTTGTGAAAACAGGAGGTATTAGGAATACAAGGAAAAGCTCGCTGATATGACAGGGAGGTAGAAATCACAGCTGATTGCGAAGAAGAAAAGAGGGATTTTTTTATACTACCAAGCATATTATTAAGATATAAAACCAAAACTGAATTATATTCCTGCAGCTCTGTTTCTTGCCCTGCATAGAATATCTCAATATTCTCTTCTCATTCCAAACATGAGGCATGTGCATGGCTGGGAAGGGAAGTAGGATGATAAACTGAGATCAAGAGCTCCTCCAGTGCATTTCCAAGGTCTTATACTTCACACACAGCAGAGGTGCTACTTGAATACGGGAACGCACATTTTCTTCAAGTTAAGAGGAATACATCTATTTAACTTGCTAATTTACTTAACTGATTGAAAATGTCAGGATTTTCAAAAAAGCTTAAGGAAAATTCAATTCTCACTTATTTTCCTTAAGGTCCTTTGAGGAATCCAGACTCAGTGTAGTATCCTTTCTCTCTTTTGCAGGCTGCTCCCTGTGTCCTCCACTCCCAATGCTGGTGGCAAGGTGGGGACAGCAAGCAGACACCATAAACCAAGAAACACTCTGAATCAGGTTCCACTGCTGTGAAGCATTGTTTGTGAATTCATTAAACCACCACTCAGCTTCCTCAAAAAAATTCCAATGACATTTATAAATAAAAATAAACCAGAGAACAACTCATCTTTGGGGGACTCCAAGTCATCTCATTTCACATCAAGTTTAATTTTCAATGCTAAATATACCACAAAAATGCAGTATGGTCTCATAAACCCATCTCCTGCATTCCTACCCATGGCTAATCACCCCATCTCACCAGCTCCTCAGGCATTGTTCATTTTCCTAATACTCCTCCTTGGTATCACCTCATGTTTTGTTATGATTCTTTCTGGCCTGTATTTGCCTTCTGATGGAATATGTAACTGGTGATGGCCATTCTGCTGAGATGAGCCCTCTCTCCGCAAGTACCACTTGTACTCAAGTTAACATTATACTCTGACAGGAAAAGAAATTAAGAATTAAATAAGTGAATTACAAAAACTATACCATTGCTGTACATTCAGAAGCCAGTTGAACTTTCATTTCAAACCTGAGGTCAGAATTACTAAATTGATTTTAAAGCAAAATGTTATTACGTACAAACACAAAACCGAAAATAATCACTCATACAGCAATGAGTATGCAATGCTATATATTCCTAACCTACTTTCTGAAAAGAAATGTTGCATAATTCTACCATGTCCATATATATTTGAGTTAAGGAACCATAATTAGAATAATTAATCAATAACTATGTTCAACAGTTCCATGCCTGCAGCAAAAATGAGATTATTTCTTAAAATGACTAAAGTTAAATAAACAAATTGAGTAAACTTTGCCCTCAGCTCTGAAAAACAACTGATCCAGCAGAGCTACTACATATTCAAAAGAACAAGAAAAAAGCTGACTGAGAAAAGGCACTGGAAAATCACAGTGAACTCTTAGCACAACATGTGACCAACAGTTACAGTTCTGTCCCCTCTCCCCACCCAACCATTTGATGACTTTTCTAGAAGCAGGATCAAAACAAACAGATGCTACTATCTTCTCAACTGTAAAGCAAATATAGCTTGTAAACTATAATCCCAGTGGTGCCAACATTTTCTAGCCTTTAGTAAGGGCATTAAACTGCTTAACCTATGAAAGGTTTCCTGGGTTGACTTTTGGACTCACAACATAACAACGCATTTCCATAGTATAATCTCTCCTGGCCAATTTTAAACCATTCATCTGTGCTAGACTGACTAAAACAGAAGTCAAAGCTCAACCGTTCACATAAGACCTAAAGTGCAAGTAACAAAATTATTATGCGCAGACCAAAGTGACAGTCCACTGGAAACATGCGTGGCTGCCTGCCAGCTCACCCTCTTGCTGAAGAACATGTCACAGGGTGTCGCTCAGCACTCCTTGGCCTTTCAGCCTCCCAAGCTGGCCGGATCCTGTGTAAAAGCCCCTGTGCACGATGCTGAAACCACTGAGCCCCAGCCGCCCTGTGGCACTGGAACAACCCATGGACACAGCCCTTTGGTTCCTACGCCAGCTGTCATAAAGAGCATCTGTAAACACTGCAGTAACTGGGAGAATTTAGAATATGGGGGGTTTCCTCAGAAACAAATAAAAAACTTCAAACTTTTGCAGTCCTCCATAAGACAGAATGCTATCTCTTCTCAGACTAAACATACGTAAAAATGAACCACAAATGGGCTTCAACGTGGCCGAATCCAGAGATTCTTAAATTGCTTTGTCTTACTTCATTGAGCATCTAAAAGGACCCTCCCTGCCAAATCTCCAGGGAGACACACCACAAACTTGAAAGGCCAGGTTTCTTCTGAGTGATTTGTGCTCTCAGAGTAGAGCTAAAGCTGCCACAGCAAGCCAGAAGTTGTCATCACTGATATCCTAAACAAACTGTTCACTGTTACACAGATTGTATTTCATTTTCTCCATTGACCTACATCCTCAGAGTTTAAGTCATGCCATATATCGTTCCACTATGAATTCGCAAGCAAAGAGGAAGAATACACGTTTAAAGTACTGTCAACTCCACTGCCACCAAAAGCATCAAGTCTCTTTTCTCAAACAGCTCTAGCTGTCTCAAAAGGGTTTTTTATTCCTACTATTAACACTGAAAGGCCATTCCAGAAGCTCTTTCCTCCAAGAGCTATCTATGACTTTAAGAATCAATCTAATTGTATTGATACTGAACTTTCATCCTTTTTTGTGTCTCTGCATATGGTCCTTTAATTCTAAATTTTCTTCCTGTCATTGATATTTATGTCCCGGAGTATTTACAGAGAGGATTGGTGTAAATCTAATTTCTCCCCCTCCTCAGTATCATTTGTCTCCTACTCATTCCATTTTACCAAAGGCACCAGTCCCTTCACATGGCAAATACCTTCTTCTCCTCTTCTGCTTAGATACTCTTTCTTCTTGACAACTCACTTTCTCTTTCTGCTGGCAGATTTTCTCTCAAGTAAAGTAATTAAGTTCTTCTCCAAAATCCAGTCTCTTCTTTCATGTTTTATTCATGGTTATATTCCATGGGTCACCTTCTCCCTCAGAGATCTGTCCAGCCTTCATTTCAGTGTCACGACACGAAACGGAGCTCTGGGCTGAAGTGTAACGAATTGCTCATACGCCAATGTGGTGTGTAGCAAGACCCATTTATTGTTTACATTACATCCCAATTTATAGACTCTTGTCCACTCGACTAACTACATGGTGATTGGATAGTGACTCTGTTACACAGATAGCACACAGCTCTTAAAGCACTATAATTGGTTAAAAGGGATTAGACCCCACATGGTGAGTGTTGTGGTTAAAGCTACCAAAACAAGGCCAGTATAGATAATATTTCCCACACGATAACACTGCAGCGGGTTCGGCTACTAAGTTTCCCAGAGAGAGAGTAGCATATTTTCATAGTTCCAATTTCTGCTAGAAAAATACACCAACATTTCAGTAATTTCCTAAACAACCTGAGACATTGTCTACAACCTTATTCTTCTGTGCCATTCTTCTGATTTAATCTAAAATCAGCAATAAGTTTTACCTGTGACAGTCTTCTACATGTTTTGTTAGGCAAATATTCAAGTACGAGTAGTTTTTATTTAGTACTTAAAACAGATAATACACATCCTATAACTTCTACAACCTGTCATCATTGTATATAGAGGTCACCTCCCCTATTTCTTCAGAACCACTTCTTTATCATTTCCTCTTTATTTTTACCATTGTGGCAAGGGACAAGAAAATCTCCTTGACTATGTTTCTTCACCTACAAGTCTGTGCAAGCAGGCTCCTTTGATTGCAGGCTTCTTGGCTTTTTTAAAACTTTGCCAAATTCAGCTTTGCACCTTCAGATTAGGTTCAGCGCTTTAATTCTTCTTCAGCAACAACCAAACACACGAACCACACACTCAGCTGCAAGGATTAGTGAACAGCCCTCAAACTTTGCCAATTGCTAACTGAAAAACACAAAACTCTACAAAGTGGAGCTGAGCAAGATACACATCATAGTCATCAAAAATAATTAAAATGAAACATCTCCAAATGCCCACACCCTGCATTGCTCTCTATTCACTGTCATAATACTGAAAGATGGGAAAAAAATGCTTTGTTCTCCAGAGTACGCTGGGAAGGAGACACTGTTACTCAAAGGAAGAGTTAATAAATGTGAGGAACAAAGCTAAGGTAATTGTACGAGAAACTGCTGGAGTCCTACTTATTTAATTTCTACCAAAGCAAGAGAGAACAGAATTTGACCTAGAAGGTGGGCATGTGGTAAGTGAAGCAACTTTCTCTTAAGTCACAGAGCATTTCTTCCTCACAGAAGGCAACACTTTCAACAGAAAGGACTGTCTCTGTACTTTGAACCTGCTGATGGTTGCAGAATAGAGGTTTATACTTGACCTGTTATGGGAAAAGCTCTAACAGTTCCTTGTTTTTCTGTCAAAGGGGAAAGGCAAGCACTAAAACATGGTGAAGTATCTTAAAATAAACATACATGTCACTCTGCAAAATTGAAGTTATGCTTTATTTTCCAGGTCCCAACAATATTCTTAAGAATCTGTAAGAATTACACTCATCAACTACCTTAAGTACGTTCTATAGAAGCAAGATGAAATGGAAACTGGAAAAGTTTGTCATACAAAGGAATGCATGGTAATGTGAGTTCTTCCAGACACTTCACTTCAGATCCCCCAAAACTACAAAAAATACAGGATCTCTTCCGCTTGAGGAAAGAGGTTTAAGGGAAGAGCCCCCTTATTCACGTAGAATGTCCCATATTATACGAGATTCTATTAACGCAAAATCAAAGAGTATGAAGGAGCAGACAGCTTTATACTCATGTACCTAGTGAGACATTGAGATGTGAATTTTATGTTGCCTGCCTAAATGCCCTTACATGTATCAAACTGCTGTTAATCAGTAGTCATTATCTTTCTGGCACTGAGCAGAGCCCTGCCCAACAAGTTAAACAAAAACTTTAATCTTAAATGAAAAGCATGCTGTTTAAAAGGAAAGTGTACTAGATTACCTTGGATAGGAACCAGAAACATCACCTAGGTACCTCCAGCAACAGCTACTGCAACAATTAAAAATCAGACACGTGACACTTAGTATCAGATACGAAAATAGAGACTTGGAGCTGGCTATAGAACTAAACGCAGGGATTCACAGCTACAAAACCAACAACTATTAAGCACTAAAATCCTCATAAGGGACAGGGACCCTCAAGAAATGCTCATCCTCGTAATGAACAGCAGAAGAGTTGAGGTGGGATTTAAAATACCTACAGGCTCGACTTGGTGCTCTTCCACACAGAGAATGGATGAATCTACTTCCATTCCACTTCAGTCACCAGTGTAGTCTTTTAAGATGTCCTATAATGTCTAAAAAGCTTTTCAAGTTAAAGAATCCCTACACTTGAGGGAGGTCCACTCTTATTTTTCCATGGTAACACCTCATTCTCCATGTAGACCCAATATTTCTATAATTAAAGATCAAAGTACTCTAAAGATAACAAACCTCTGTTTTGTGACAGCAGAATATTTGAAAACAACATTCCTTTTATAAATGTTTATGCAATCAGGTAGAAAAGGCAAGGGGAAAGTTACACACTTTATCTTTGGAGACAGTATTAATAAAATGAGCATACTTGAAACCCAAACTCCTCTGTTTATAACATTTTAAAATGAAATTCAATTTATTTTTTTTTCTTTTGATGATTAAAGCTTGAGAAAGGTACATTATAGCTATTAATGTAATTTGTGAACATAGCAAAACCATCTGTATCCACTGGTACACAAAGCTGCAGCATTGGATATGAATTTGCTCCATGGTTTGACTGCACATCCTTGTCATCTCCAACATTTGAAAGATACCTGACTCAAATGCCTAGTGATAAGAATAATCACTACTGCAATAAATTCTTTGCAAATATATACTACTCAACTGATACTCAAAACCAGAAACAGAAACAATTTCTTCTTGGTTATTCTTCGAATTAAGTCTTAAGAAATGAAGAATAGGAAAAAAAATACTATTACTTAATATTATTCCTTTTTTTTTTCTTTCAGAAAAATTCTGTATGTCTTCACAACTACGATGAGCTGTGTTACTTTCAGGAAAATCACAAATCACTCCATTTGCACAGAGTGAAAATTTGAAGGCTCTCTGAATTTTGAAAGAAACAATATGCACCAAGAAAAGACCATTCTCCTATGCTGCAATTACTGATACCTTTATTAGGTTTAGCATTGAAGGTCAACAAACAAGTACTTACCTTTTGTTTTGGAAAGAGTTTTGGAATAGAAATCAGTCTGTTGCTACGTGCCTGGTTTCCAGGCAGCAATTCCACTCACTTCTTTGGGGAAACAACGTGTTCTTCTGTTTCTGCAAATGCTGTTTATATTGAGTAAATCCAAGTATGTTCAACTCAGACAATATACTGTGAACCAGAATGAAAAAATGCATTTGCAAAAACCAGAACATAGTAAAACAACCTCTCCCAACTCCCGGCTGGAGAATGAGACGCATCATATACCTGACAGATTGCTGGCATCACATCTTCTGCCTGTTGACTCCAGAGAATGCCAACTTTTACGAACTATACTTTATCCATTCAATTTATTTTGTGAACCTTAATTTATTTTGTGTACCTTAATTTCTTACCATATTTGAAGGGCTTAGATATATCAAAAGCGACAAATGTCAGTGGAAATACTACAGAAGGGTGAATACTGATCTGCATCCCTCAGTAACAAACCAAGGATGCATCCATAAAACTTCTTTTCTTACTAGTTTTTTACACTATTTTTATTTGCTCTTTTTTATAAAAAGTGTCTCTTTGTCCATTTAGCATCCATTCTGTCTCACTTGGGGAACTTCAGAAAAATTAAAGGTAATTTAAAAATTCAGTACAGTAGGATGAAATCCATTAAAAATAAGTTTAAACATCGTTACTCAGATCAAACTTCATTGTCCTGTTTTCACCAGCCCTGAATTGAACTACCTGAATTGAATCAAAACCTTATTTGATTATTTATTCAGATAATAAAATAACTCACTCAGAAAGACAGAGACCAAAATCCACATTCGTATCTGTGGAATTTTGAAGAACCTGAAGGAAATTATTTCATCTTCCAATGTACTTAGCATCAAGTAAAATATATTAGTAGACATCAGCTTTCACTAGCTATTAAGCTTTTCATGTGGGTCTTCAGTTTGAATAAACAGAGAAAGAAGATGCTTAAAACTACATACTGTAAATAAGGGGGGAAAGTCAGAAAACATGTGTTGTTAATCTGCTCCTTTGCTAAGAACCAGACATTTATGACAACACATTTTTCCTTTTAAAAAATAAACATGTTCTTCAAGTTCAGTTACCCTGGGGGGGGTGGGAAGAGAGAGACAAGAATGACACAGAGAAGGAAAAAAGGATTAGGAAGAAACCTGGGACCAGACCTTTTGTGTAATGTCAGACAAACGCAGCAAAATGTTAGGCAGCTGAAAGAGGTTTTTTGTGTGAGATGATACAACCACATCTTTTCTGATGGGCCTATGAGGACTGTACCTCTCGGCAGCCCTGCCTGGTGCTGCACACATCCTCTGGGTTATGGGATGAAGCCATACAACTGCACAGCCTTCTGATCCAAACCACACCTGCATGTGCCCCTGGCAAGTGACCAAACTCACCTACAAAATTATATGCAATCAACAGACACAGACTGAAGAACACTGTTCAAGTTGAAAAGTCAATCACTCAAGAATTATGGAAGAGAAGAATTTAATCTGCATGTGGAAATGTATTTCACTCCTTACCATTTGTGGTATAACTTATCCTTTTGTTACACAATTACATACACTTTTTCTGTGGATGTCAGGCTGTGCTGTAAAAGAAGTCGTACTCTGTAGCTTCCCACTTCATTCCCTGCACAAGCTGAAAGGTCTAATATCAATAAACTACGGCGATCTAAGAAGGAAAAGCTGGGTCTCAGTGTTAGAGCTGTTCACTTCTCTGTGCTGAAGAGTTGGGCTCTATTGCTGCCTCTACTGAAGACTCCTACTCAGAGGAGTCAAAGATGGGAACTCTTCTGCATAAACTGCACATACCTTGTTTTCTCTGGAGGTCATTTGAGATTTCGGGATCTGATTCGTAGAAAAGCTGAAAGTAAAATATAACTGACCAATATTCTAAAAAGATCATAAGCCAAGAAACAAACAGTAGACACTTTGAGTCTTAATCGCATCTGTGTTCCACATGAAATGTGAAAAAAAAGAAAAGATACCTTGCTGCCTTATATGGTTGTGTAAAAGGAAATGTCCACTAATTGTGAAACCCTGAATGACAGTCACTAGGACAAAACTAATCCTGAGGTTCTGTCACTAAACCGAGTATTGGTAGACTTCCCTGGTTTAATTATACTTTTTATACAGCATAGACAACTCTCTGCCTCAGTTTCTCATTTATTAAATAAAAAAGCACCTTACTTCTCCACAGGGCTTTTATGAGAACAGGTGCATGCTTCAGACTATGAAGGACTCAGATACGGCGGTGATGTGGGGTATACTCAAGCATGCAACACAGTCAAGTACATGCCAAGGTATTAAGCAACGGGTTTAAAAGTTTAAGGACCAGGAATTTAATCTGAAATTTTACCCACATTTTCCCCACCTATAATTTCTCTTTCTTTATCTGCAGCACTAAACAACACAAAAGTAATGCAGGAAAGTGGCAAAAAGTTGAATATGCCATGCTGGCTGTTTTCTTGCTCATTAGGATATAACTCCTGCGGGTAAGTAAGTGTACATACATTGAGCAGATGGACAGGAGCAGAGTTCATCAATGTGTTTTAAGGTACAATAGATCACGCCTTAACAGATGCACCATTCCAGTTAGGCTGAATCCTTTCTCCTGTCACTGGAAGGATTTGTACACACTTTTGCTGCATTGTCCCTGAGAATCCACAATGTTTGCTTCCAGCAAACATGACAATTACACCATATATAGATACGCTGCATGAAAATTCTATATAGCAAACTACTTACTCCACTTACTAAACTAGCTGGGGAACTGAGAGTCTTTTTTTCCAAAAAAACACCATACTCTGTCAAGAAAATCCCTCTGTATGACATCCTGGGCACCTCTAGCATCTCCACTAACTCTATAAGATTTTTTTATCAAATGAATGAATTCTCTTTACAGTCGTATTAAGCACTTCCACAGTAACTTTTGTGAGCCAGCACTTGACTGGCACAGCCAAATGCATCCACTCACCCACGCAGAACACCATTCAGAAGTGTCGGGAGCAGAATTGAACATTTCTGCAGAATATACAGAGCACTTTAACTTGGTGCATTTCCACTGACTCGAAATAACCACAGATACAAAGTTCCTGCCTCCTACTGATGAGCTGTGCCATCTTTAGCCCATAAACTGGCTGCCCATACTCTGCTGGGCACGTCGATTTGGTTTCCACTCCAACAGCCAAGGAGGGAACAGGTCTGTCAAGAGGGCAGGCTAAGGGCAGCTACTGCACCCTTCCCCTTGGCACGACCCGAGAGCCGAGGAACCAGTGTGGCCTCTTCCCGCCACCCACCATTTACCTGGAGCAGGTGGTGGGCCACCCGGTAGCCGAGGTGCGGA
>NW_010410651.1:478-742 GCF_000710305.1 Buceros rhinoceros silvestris | reverse complement strand
AAAAAATTTCATGAAAAGCTCTGGTTTGCCTCTTCTTGCCAAAACCAATTGTTGAAGATTTTTCTCGGCCTCTCCGGCTTTGCCTCCGCCTGTGATGGAGGGAACAATGTCACTCTCCAGTTTTTCCGCTCTGATGTTTTTCCCTGGGATTGGGATTAAGGAAGGACCTGGTGGGAGGGCAGGGACTGGCTCTTGGGGCCTCCAGTCCTGGCAAGGGTGTCCCAGTCCCTCCTCCATCTGTGGGGCTGGCTGTGGGGCTGGGGG
>NW_010410651.1:0-406 GCF_000710305.1 Buceros rhinoceros silvestris | reverse complement strand
TGGGGGACATCCAAACACTTTTCTGAGTCCCTCCTGATGTTTTCCAGTGGGGAAATCCTTGGGCTGAATTATTTGGACTGCTGGAGGAATTAATTAGTGCAATAATTGGAGGTGGCGAGGGTGAGGGGGGGCTGAGAAGAGCTGGAGGCTGGGTGCTGGGTGACAGCCGTGTGTGTGTGGGAGGGGCGGCTTCCCCCGGCTGGGGGACATCCAAACACTTTTCTGAGTCCCTCCTGATGTTTTCCAGTGGGGAAATCCTTGGGCTGAATTATTTGGACTGCTGGAGGAATTAATTAGTGCAATAATTGGAGGTGGCGAGGGTGAGGGGGGGCTGAGAAGAGCTGGAGGCTGGGTGCTGGGTGACAGCCGTGTGTGTGTGGGAGGGGCGGCTTCCCCCGGCTGGGAT
>NW_010410650.1:1091-1327 GCF_000710305.1 Buceros rhinoceros silvestris | reverse complement strand
GCCCCAGCCCCGAGCCCGGGAGGATTTTTGCGGAGGTCGCGGTCCCCGCGGAGCCAGAGCCGGGATTAAATCCCTGGGGAAAAAATAAAGACTCCAGGAGACTCCCTGCCCTGGAGCGGCCAGGCCGAGGGGGGCCCTTTGGGGTCAGATTCGGGCTTTTAGGGGTTTGCGCTTTTTCATCCGTGTTTTAATCCCCGATTGCCGCGAGCCGCCGCTGCCATTAACGCCGGGGCCCG
>NW_010410650.1:541-781 GCF_000710305.1 Buceros rhinoceros silvestris | reverse complement strand
GATTAAATCCGGGGACTTAACTGACTGGCTCAAGCTGCTCCGTGCCTCAGTTTCCCCACCCCACCACGGCACCGAGCCCCAGCTCGATTTGGGGTGCCCCAAACCCACCAGTTTGTGCTCCCCGTGATGCTCCTTATCCCGGTGTTCGGTGTTCCCAGCTGGGAACTTGGCGCTCCGGCAGCTCCGGAGCCGAGCGCTGCTTTGGGCTGAATTTACTCCCTAAAAAAGGGGGAATAACCC
>NW_010410650.1:0-201 GCF_000710305.1 Buceros rhinoceros silvestris | reverse complement strand
GCCGGGGGAGGAAGAACCCGCCGGGTGCTCCCGGCACTTTTGGGGCTAAAAACGCCCGTTTCCATCCAGGACAATAGTTCAAAGTAGTTGTTTTGCCCAAAAAGGGGAATAAAACGAGTTGGGGGTGACAGAGAAAGGGTTTGGGGTGATGGACGGGGCTTCGGGGGGTTCAGAGGGGGATTGGGGGATTCAAAGGGGGTT
>NW_010410649.1:26499-27890 GCF_000710305.1 Buceros rhinoceros silvestris | reverse complement strand
AAATAAAAGAAAAATTTCATCATAAAAGAAATACAGGATCATTTTCGGTGACCGTCGCCCTCAGTGGTCTGTTCTGGCAATTAGAGAAGCGATTCATTTCCCTGGTCATCAAGGGTCTATAACTGCACAACTCTGTTCCAGTTTTGCTTGTATTTCCTGCAGCCTTTCCCCAGGAGAACTTCACCTAAACACGGGCTTTGGAATATTCTGATTTTACATCTTACCAGTCATTTGCCATTAACTTACATGAGGCTTCCTCTGCCGGGAAGGTTTTGTTACCATCACATTCTAACATCCAGCTCTTGTCCCTGCAACATCCAAATGCGTGAGTTATGGAAGTTCATTTTCCAATGCGTTCGTAAAATTCTCACGTGGCAGAAAAATTACTGAGAGCTATTTACATGGTGGAGCAGTTTTCCTTTTCTTTCTTCGAAGGGATTCCTCTCCTGTCCGAGGAGATGTGGGTGGGATAATGCTGTAGTAGCTGCTGGCAATCAGTTATCCCCAGACACACAGAAATAACTGGAGAACCATCATGGGAACGACACACCAGCAAGGGGAAAGACATTTTATTTCACTCATAAAACCTCATTCAATTTACCCACAGCATTGATTTAGGCAAGAAAATAAAACATTTTGGAAGAAGTTTTGTTCTTCTTCAGCTTTCCCCCCTCTTGGTTTTTGTTTTTTGGGGTTTTTTCCTCTTTTATATTTTTTCTTCCAAGTGGTGAGGGGCTACTTTACGCGGTGCCCCTCTCTCTTCTCTCAAAGTATATAGAAATAACACCCTATCAGGACACGTGCTGGCCTCCGGGCAAACATCTCACAGGTTTAGGGACCCAACATTACGCTTCCGTTTTTGAAATAATGGGTCAATGATACATCTCTCACCCATCAGTCGCCACATGAACGTTATTTTGGCCAGCACATTCCCAGCCAAGCTGAAATGAATAAAATGTATTGGAGCCACATAGTTCCGTTCTTACGCCAGGCACAAGGGTTTCTTCTGAGCCTGTTAAATAATAATTTTGTGCTGAAGCATTACACCGAAAACTAACACAGCAAAGACGATGCAGGAACAACTTTTGTTTCTGAAGCATCACGTTTTCCCAGTGATTAGGAGGAATCGGTCCCTCTAACTCGGTCCTGCACCCCTTATCCGATAAAGCGCTGTCAAACTCTTTTTGGAAGCTGACTCCCTACCCCCAGCGATGTCCTGCACGGCACGGTGTTCTCACTAGTCAAATATTCTTATTGCTCGAATTGCTGAAAAACAACAATCCTGCATTTCTCTGAATTTGTACGTGGTTCCAGCTCTTTGTTTCCACGTCTGAATTCAGAAAACAAAACATATTTCCAGAGACCGTTTAAGGTTATTAACTTTTTCTGTT
>NW_010410649.1:25789-26356 GCF_000710305.1 Buceros rhinoceros silvestris | reverse complement strand
AACTTTTATAACTCAAGGTGACAGATCGAATCAGCAAATTGGGTGATCAAAGGGTGACCTTTTCCAAAGAAATGGCATGTAGCAGTGACAATTCGAATGGCCCCTCTTTTAAAGCAGTATTGCTGGACTCCGAGTTCAACTACTACAGAAACGCTGCTGAATCCAGCAAAGCACTGAATCAGATTTAATTACCTGCCTGTACGTACCCGTTGCAGCCCAGTGAAACAAATGTGTGTGATTATCATAAAAGTCACTCCTTCCTAACAGTTCACAGTCATTCTAGGAGCGGTGAGGACGGACCAACGCGTGATAAACGAGCGCCTGTACAGATCCGCAGTGGCAGCCGCTTTACCACACGTGCTCCCATCCAGAGAAGGCGGCTTCTTTGGAAACACCATCAATATATTAGATGCGTTTTCATTTCCACCGCTTCAGGGAATTCAGCTCTGTGTGCATTAACTTCACTGAAGCTACCTCTGCTTGTCACGATTACTCTATCATCATTGCAGCACAGGGACAAAAATGGTGTTAGAATAAATCTCAGCACCAGTTTCGCAAAGGAATTGT
>NW_010410649.1:0-25601 GCF_000710305.1 Buceros rhinoceros silvestris | reverse complement strand
AGCACCAGATTCGCAGCGGAATTGTGTTGGCTTTAATGGGATTACACTCAGCAGGACAGAAAAACACATCTGTAAGTATTCAAAGAATATCTGCAGTGTTCGAACGGGTCCTTCTAAGTGTACAGTGTACACACCACACTTAACAAAACTGCAAAGCTTTAAAACAAGCATTTCCCAAAGAGGTAAATTGTCAGAAGAAAACAATAAATAAATATCAAAGCACTTGACCACACAATTGTTCCCCAATTTACTGGAAAGATCATTGAAAGATAACATCCACTGCATAGTTTGCCTTTGGTGGGGGGGCACAACCACTTTTCTGCTGAAGTCTATAATGTATTTGAATTTAGACAACGACACCTTCAGCCTAGTTACCAATAAACCAAGATGAAGAACAAACAGCACCAATACACGCTGTCAGCCCAGTTAAAGTGCCCATATTCCGTTCAGCAGCAAGAATGTCAAGAAGTAAAGAATTGTACCAGTGGGCTCAGAGAGGACAGAAAAATGCATGCCCAGCATCTTCAACAGCATTTTCCTTACGTTGTCTAAATTAAGTGACTCACAGATGACAGCAGAAATGGTAGGAGAAAGACTGCTGTTACTTACTTGGCTTTGGGAAGGTCAGTTCATAAGCACAGCCAGTTTACTCCGTTTTCAAGCAGACTGAACACCACCCCAAACTGGATACTTGCAGAAAAGCAGGCAGAAGTTTCACTTGCACTGTAAGAACATAACCCGGAAGGCCCGAGCTCAGAGGATACCATCCCACTATCCCTCCTTCCCCCTGCAGCAAAAAAATGCCAGTGGCAAGAGATACAGGAAACCCACCTACGACACCAGTCAGAACAGGGATGGGAGATAGCACGGCGTTTGAGTTCAGCTGAACAATTTTAGATGAACACGAGAGGTCCCCGAATAAAAGAAATTAAAGTGTCTGTGTCTCCGGGGAAACAGAGTCCCCACTGTACCGCCAAGTTTCAATCACAAGTCTCTTGGGCTTGCATTTTTAAATATTAGGTGACTAACGACAGAACAAGGACCGAATTCCCAGTGTCCATCCCGAGACAGTCCTGCACTCTGCAGTGTGAGACACAGCTACCTTTCACACGCTTTCAGATGCCTAAATACTCTGAAAAGCTTTTGCTCATTTTCTGCACTGGGCCCATTCCTATTTCCCATTTCTCCAGCCAGAATTTCCTGAAGAAAAACATACTAAGATGTGAAGGTTTCACCATCATTCAGTGATGGGAGTCATCCAAGGGGGGAAGAGAGGTAGATGACAGTAGGCAGATGACAGGTGAGGTCTAGTATCAATGAAGAGTAATAGCACACATGAAAGTGAAGTTGACCCTAGAGCATGAATTTGGATCATTATTAGAAATGTCTCATGGAGCGTAAAGATCAGGTCAGTGTTCGTGTCATACAGCAGGAAGAGAAAAGCTTGGGAAAAGGCAGCAGGAGATGGGGACACTGGAGATGTTTTGAGGCCAATAAGGGATTTTCCCTTTTTTTGTCTGAATCCTCTCTGATTTCATTAACTTGCAACATGAACAAGCCATGCTTGAGGCTGAGCTCTCCAAACCCATGTGTGTTCTCACTGTTTCAAGTAACTCAAACCGTAACAACTGGGGACCTGGATTCCCTAGAGCAGCACAGAGGCAAAACAGAGGCAGAGCAAGAACGCTGGAAACAATGGGAGAAAAGGAGGAACATCTAAGCAGGAGAGAGAAAGAAAGAGGTGAAAACCCTGAGAAGCACCTGGAAGCTTTTCCAGCCTCCCACCTGAAGAAGGAGACCCGATGCCACACACCTATTAGCGGTACCAACGAGTCCCTCAGCACTGTCTGGACTTACAGATGTGGTGCGGTGGTAGGACCCAGCACAGCCCGTGTTTAGTCTGTCTGGGACCCAGAGAACTTGAAAGAAAAATAAAATCTTTGAAAAATAATTATTTTTATACTCATTACAAGTAGACTCTGTCTTCTGCACTACGAATAAGGCTGTAGGCAGGTTCTTAAAGGTGAAAAAGGCAACTCGTCACACAATCTCCAAACTGTCAGATGCACTGCTGATAAAATACTCTTTTTAATCACTTCAAACTTTATTCCTAAATGACTATATTAAAAATAAGGTAATTACAAAATATAATATTGCAAGTCAGAAGCTCTTTTTCCACAGTTTCCTATCCAAAATAGACTTAAATTAACAGAAAGTTATTACTAGTACTCAAAGACCACTTTGCTTTTAGAATAGTAGGTTACACACAGCCTTAACTCAGGAAAGCACTTAAACCCATTCTTGTTTTCAGTGAAATTCCTGACTCAGGTCCTCGAAAGCAGAGGTTTGAGATATCATAGAGATACTACTTGGGCCCACAGTAAAGCAGCGACTGGTTTGTGTCACGAATTCTTGAACACCACAGCAATTCTTATTCCAATATGTATTAAAAATAAACCAGTGCAATTCAAAGTGCAATTCTCACTGAAGAGCCAGGTTGTCTCTCATACATCATTCTTGCAGCAAAACAGTCACAAGTTGAAACAGAAACATGACAGCAGTACCTCACGCTTTTTGGTAACTCAGAAAGTTCACACAAAATATTAGCACTCACCAAAAATTATATTCTGGTTCACACAGTTATGAAAATGTTCTACTGATTCTGAAACGCTCCAGACATTTCTCGTTATGAAATACATCGGCAGAGCAGCAGCTCTGTAAAATACCTCGTTCATTTTGACAAGTTCTGAATTCAATGCCCACACCAACGATACTTTAATGTCAATATTATTTGCCAGCACATGGAACTCGCGGACAAAGCATTACAGAACAGAAAACCCAAGTGCTTTTTGGATTTGATTAGTCAACCAAGCATTCTGAGATTCAAGGGCTGTTCTAGGTCGCGGCCCTCCTCAGGACTGTTTTTCCCCCCAAGATTTCTTTAAAACTGCATCCAATCGAAACGTAAAAACCACATCCAGTGAAGCATCTGACACTTCCCTTGGGAGACCTTTCCACAGCCAACTAGTTGTTTTTTCCCAAGCTGAATTTTAATGTCATTTCAGCCCATTGCCCATTCTCAGGGAAGCAAGGAGAAAGAATCCTCAGGGAAGGCAACAGGAAAAAAAAAAACAACTAAACAACCAAGTGCTAAACCACACTGAAGAAGTGTGTAAGAGCAATTCAGCTCTGAAGTGTGTTGATGAAAGGTGAACTGTGAAGGGAAGGGTTAACTTAAGTCACAAAAGCAGCTTCCCAGCTTTCTCTTCATCATCAACATGGAAGAGTCACAGATGCACGTGGAGAAAAAAAAAAAAAAATCGGTATGAAAAAAACCTTATCATTCCATAAATGCACCTCTGGAAAAAGAACCAAAGATCCCTTAGAATTGCTAAACTACCTGCTCGCCACAGCAGGAAGAAAAGCTCTTCGAAATCTATTATTACAGTCTTGAAAAGGTATCAGCCATGATATCTTCCCACTTCTTCTCACAGACAAATGAAACTCCCACAACACTCTGCACCACCGTCGTCTGACAGAAACATCGTACCATCTATTACCCCGTCCCCGAGAACATCCAATGAAAGACGTTGCCAAGGGAGATATCAAAAAACGTCTGATTTAGTCTAGAAGGATTTCTCTTTTCTCACAACTTAATAAAAGGTATCTTACTGCTTATTTAACATCTCCTACAGATAATGAAAATATCTTCACTTATTCTTTATTCCTTCACCTTCTCCACTGCTAGCAGGAACTGGTGAAAAGAGTTTAGAGAATGAGTGCAGACGTGTCTGCAAACAGCTGTTTGAAAACATTATAAACACAAAACATTACAAACACACGTCTCCTGGAAAATACCATACAAAAAGAGTCAAGAGTCATCACCAGTGGCAGCCACCGAAACAAACATTTGTCACCTAAAACAATCGTACATTTTGTAATGTAAAAGCCCAGATCAGTATTTAAGGAAAAATAAAAGATACCCTCCAGAAAATACATCTAGTCCCTGTTGCTGTCAGAGAGACTCCCAAGTAACATCAGAGGGAGGTGGATGCAAATTTGATCTCTGTCCTTCTTCAGAATCTCAGAATCAAAAAAAAAAAAAAGGCATGGCGACAGCCAGCAACAGCTATTCACTAAAGGCCCAATTCATTTAGAAAAGAAAACATGAATAACTGGTTAATCAATAAAAAGACAACAAAACGAGCTTGAAGAGATCTCATGTGTCCGTATGAGCAACTTCTTTTCGGCGCTGAGCCCGGAAATGACGCTCGATATTGATCGTCACTTCCCTCTGCAGATTTCTGCTGTTGGTTTTCCCAGCTGTTCGGATCCACGGGTGCTGAAGAACTTGTCGTGCTGTGTAGCGCTTCTGGGGATCCACTATCAACAGCCTGGTTATGAGGTCTTTTGCTGCTGTTATGAAAGAAAGAAAAGGAGAGAGGGGAAAAGGACAGTGACGTGATGATGCTGACAGTTAAACCCACACAAACCCTCCCGAGCAGTTTTACCATAATGACTTTTGTGACTGTCCCCGGGAGACATTCCAACAACTGGATTTAGAAGTAGTGACAGGAGATGTTATGTCTCCAGCATATCTTTTACTGATATTATTCTCCCCTTCAGAAAGAGAGGGGAAGGTGAAGGGGATTTAATCTGGAAAGCACGTTGAAGGCATCAGCTAGGTGCACAGGTTCACAGGAATTACTGTGGGAATCCCACGTCAAGGAGCATAAAAATCATAGAACGCTGCTGAGCACTAAAAGACTGTACGGGGGAGAGGGGTTTTGACAAGTGCACAAACCCACAGTATTAACCTGTGAGAGGGGAAGAACTGCTGCGTGCAGAGCCCTTTGATCTCAGTAGAAAACCCACACCGCGCTCTGCGGAGCAGGGAGTTCATTCTCGGCTCTGGAGATTTTTTGTGTAGACCTTCACAGTCTAACATATCTCTGGAGATTATTTTGGTACCTTTCTCTACAGAGACAATTCATACAGGCAAGGCAAAGAAAACCCTCGCTCTTGCCTCAGAAAGGGAGTGATCCATTGAATCAACCAAGAGTCAGATTTGCAGCCATCGATACTACCAGAGGACTAAATCCACATTTAAAGCAAACACAAAATCACACAAAAGAGACCTAAAAGGCTCCCTCAAATTCATTGAGCTCACTGTCCTGATCAAAAGGGAGTTCCTCCCGCTCCAGGTAAGAAGTCTGTTGCTTCTCAGATCTGCTATCTTAGAATCTCAGATCTGAATCTTACCTGCAGAAATATTGTCCCAGTACGGGGAAAGGAACTCGTAGTGACCCAGCTGTATGATCTGAAACAGCTCCTCTTGATCCCGATCCTGACTGCGGAACGGGGGGAAACCGCAGAGCAGAATGTAAAGGATCACACCAGCTGCCCACATATCTACTTCCAGCCCATAGCCTAAGGAAGAAAAGACAAACCAAAAGCCGTGTTTTAGAAAGAAAACTCACAGCTGGGAGGGAACTGCTTCCTTTTCACTCTGTTTTCCAGGAAACACAGCAGCTCTGCTCAGTTTCTCAAAAAAAGATGAGGTCAGCAGAAGAATAAGTGGCTGGGGTTCCTTTTCACTCTGTTTTCCAGGAAACACAGCAGCTCTGCTCAGTTTCTCAAAAAAAGATGAGGTCAGCAGAAGAATAAGTGGCGCTGGTGCACGACAGACAAAAGCCGAGCTGCTCTGCCTGTTAATCACTACAGCTCTCACAGCGTCTCTCTTCCGCAATATGTTTCACAAACACTGTCTCACAAGGCCAGTGTCAATTGGAGACTAATTGGGAAAACACAGCATATTTTTCTAAAATAGCTCTCCTCAGATTCCCTTTGAACAGGCGCTGAGAGAGTGCCAAGTTTCCGCCGAAAACGGAGATAACTGGAGCTGTGCAACCCAGCTCCGCAGAGCAGAGACCAGAAATAGCTTTGCTTGAGTCATCAGCAAAACTGACTCCTTTCCAGCTCTGAATCCTCCTGGATACGAAATCTGCAAAATTTCTTCTGATGCAAAAAACGTTTTGGCCTCTTAGGTAAGCGGAACGTACCCGGTCACAATATTTTTGCATCATGAAAAACCTTGGGAGGTTGTTTGGGTGACAGTCGTGAGACGGGGCTGAGTATCTGCAGGTTACAACACAAACTTTTGCTATTTCCCCACTTCAGCAATCACCATCTATGATATTTTATGGCTTGTGTGCAGGCTGAAACATTCTGGAATATTTCCGTGATCAGCAAGTTCAGAGTAATTGCAGGATTTACGACAAATGATAAATATTCCCACTCACCCTTCTCGGCCAGTATTTCGGGGGCGACATACGTCGGCGTTCCACACACGGTAAATATGGGTTTCGTAACCTGCTTCGCAAGGCCAAAATCAGCCAGTTTCAGCGTGGTGGATTTATCTGCATTATGCTGAACCTATATTCAACCAAAAAATACATACATTGCATCTTAAGACAGCGAAAGACAAAGGAAGCAGTCGATAATAAACAGGAAGAAGTTCTAATAATAGTGCCTTCAGGTCAAGTGACATCCAATGGAAACAGGATTTTGACAACCAGTGTTTAGAAAAGGGGTTTTCCCCCCATACGCTAAGAGGGTGCATATATTTAAGAGGAGAAGCGTCAATGGCAAAAGAAAACTGCTCTACAACAGCTGGCACACTGTAATTCCAACATTTATCACCTTTACAGAAACTGTAAGCACTCATCCAATCCTGATTAAGCAAAATGGTTGTTTTTCTTTCTAAAAGAAAAAATATTAAGTCAAAATAATACATTATAACATAGTAAATCTTTTTAATATTCCTTCTAGAAAATACATGCACTCTTCGAGTTTTGATTAAGCAAAACATTACGGGGTGGCTTTTTTTCTGTTTTTGTAAGAAAAACTGTTTTTCATTATGAAAGTGAAGATAAAGTTTACTAAAACCACGCAGCCAAAATTTCTGCAGGAGAAAGCCATATTCCCTGTTACCTTTGTCAGCTTCACGACGAATTTTTTTTGGCCTGATCCACCGTGGACTTAACGGCTGATAAAAACGAAAATGAAATTGCAAAGTAACAGATGCTTTCTAGAGCAGCATCTATCCACAGGCTTTATATTCTAACCAGAGGGGGAATAGTGGTAGAATGCTCGATTTTATATGGACTATGAATATACTTTCCTGTTGTATAAATAAAGCTTTTAAAATTATATAAGAAAATTACGTCATGTGGAATTTCAGCTCACACCCTGCAGCTACTGTACTGCCACAAATAACCCTGAAATGTTTGTACACATTTTTAGAAAGCAGCAGAGGAGTGGGGAAGCTGGAGAACACTCTGCTCTTTATCCCAGTCCCCAAACCAGCAGGGAACGACCGGCTTTGTAAAACACACTGATGTACTTTTTCCTTTTTTCTCAGGCTGCCAGACTCCTAATCTCTCATCGCAGCACAAGGTGGCAACGCTGCACCATCTGTTCCTCCAGGACCAACCACCGAGCTTTGCTTTGACTGAACAACCCAACAGGTAGGCACCGCATGCGCCGTGCGTCTGTTTTCTCAGCTCTATGCCGATCGTTTCAAGGGCAGCGTGTAACCTACCTGAAAACTCCAGCCCAGAACTCCCCAGCATCTTCACTAACACCGTGCGCAGAACACGCCAAGCCAGCTCAGGCAGAGCGAGCTCTCCCTTCATCCCCAGCTCTGTAGTCCCCAGTCTACCTTTCTGTCACCTGGCATCACCTTGAGCACACAAATACACTTCGATGTAGAAACAAAAGCTTCTCGGGTTGCTTTTACTCCTTCCTGAGGCCAGAGCACTTACTCAGAGCAGTACCACAGAGATCACAACCTGCTCGAGAGAAATCCAACCTTTGGCATCGACAGCGTGTGCTCTGTGAAGTGGTGAGAACAAAGCAAAAAAGGCAGCGTTAACTGAACGTACCGGCCTTGCCACGACACCTAACAGACAGCTACCGCTGTTTCTGCATTTGAGACTACAAAGAGTGGCTCCAAAAGCCCATTTAAATCTGTTGCCTCGTCTTACCTGCCTATGGAGTCAATTGAGATAAGGAAGACCAGTATTCGGTACTTCCTACTTAGCCAACTTGGACCATACGACTACTTATGTCCTTCAAGGGATGCCAGTGTGTGGTAGTCTTGGAGTAAAGGCAGTCAGAATCGCTCACTGCTCTCCCAAATACAGATGCCAGTATCCGAACATTGTCTGAGGATTTCTACCTGTCCCAGCTATTCATCCAGAAGATTATAATACTCAGATACAAAGCCAGGTTGATCTTCAAAGAAGGGATAAATTGATTTTTTCCTTTTCTCCTGCCTGTTGATGACTGCCAGTACTTCGTGCTCCTGTTTGTTTTGACATCTATCTATCTAGTGAAATCCATCAGGGTGTTGAAGATGACGACTTAGAGCATTAATATTTCTCTGTATGCACATACATATGGTAGCACATGTAGACGTCATGAAAACAAGTGTCTTGTATACTAGAAACAGAGCGAGCTAAAGAACAAACACTGCTTACACATTTGAGTTTCAGACACCCCTTGCTGCCACCTAGAAGAGCCTCTATGAAAAATCTTACAGGAAATTCCCTGTGGAGGTTTATCATATTGAAAGCTCTTGATGGGTAACTGGTTAAACAGGATTTTAACTCCAGTGCACTCAGACACCTCTGACAGTGCTCTGTGTGTTTGCAAACAGTGTCACTAACGGACAGTGAAAGGATGTGAAAACAAGAGAGAGAAAAAGAGGGAGGAGAAAAGAAAAAAGCTCAAACGCATAAAAAGCGGTTAACGCTTGTGTTGAATGTGAGTGTTAAACAATGACCACATCAGTGTGCGTGGGAAGCGTACGAGGAGACGGAGTCACAAACACAGCCCTCCACCCTCCCCCTGAAAGGGGGCAAGCAGGTGGCTCTGTGCCTTTTACAGCTATAACCTGGAAAAACACCACTACACCCTGAAATTAATTTCTCAGTCACAAGAAACCTCAGCGCTGTGTGGAATTAAACAGCCCCTGAGCTAAAAACCTTGCTGGCAAATTCTGCTCCTCCAGGCAGCGTTAAAGAAGCGACTGGCTGCTTTTGCGGGACCAAATACACCCCCCTGCTCACCCTCGGGAGCAAAGGTTTTCTCGCTGAACACCCAGTCCTACAGGAGGTGACTCTGTTGGCAGACGGGATGGAGTCAGAGCAGCTGGCTTCACACCAGCCGTCACACGGAACAGATTCTGTTTTGGCAGCGCAAGTCCCCCCACTCCTGCCTCCCAGCGATGCTGCAGGGAGTCTCGTCATGGCGAGCAGGCACAGTAGGGACAGAGGGAGGGGGAGACAGAAAAGGATGATGGTGGACTGTTAAAGTCTCTAACTAGATGACAGTTCCATAAGAGGAACAGCAGTGCAGTGAACTCAATTAAACCAGGCTTCCCTGTGTCAATAGTTTCACAATTCACTAGACATCCAAGTGTATTTCCACCTTTCCCTCTGCAGGGACAGAATCGTTTTCCTTCCTTCCCCGGCTGCTTCTTTTTATGAAGCTTTGGGAAATACTTTTATCACCAGGTTGCTGCTTCTCTGTCAGCTCTGGAAATTAGCCAGTCCATTCAAAAGTCATTAGGAACAGGGTTAGATTCTCCCACGAAGCAGGTTTGCAGCACACAGACACGCTTCCTTAGTAAAACAGACCGAGCACCTTTTGTCTCCCATTTCCCATTTCCTTGAAAGGGTGAGGAAAAAAACGCTGACAAGGAAAAGAAATGACAAGACTCACCTCACCATAAGCAGAATCCAAAGTAGGACAAACAAGTCAACAGCCTAAAAGTACATCCCTATGTCTGTTCTCTGTGTACAAAGACAGTCCAGGGAGAGTAATTTAGACTTAAACATCCACGGTGTAGGAGTCTGAAGTGAAGCAAGAAGCATCCCACAAACAAGGACAGCCCCGCAGGACGCCAGCACCTCCAGCACGATGCTTCCTCTCCAGCAGGCAGCCCCCAGCCCCACCAACAGCAGACGAACCCATGAAATTTGCCTCAATGCTGTTTATTCGGTGCTTTGAGACTGGTTATTTCAGTGCTACACAACTTTGCCACTGCCCAGCAGTGCTGTGAACTAAACGGGAAAACACCCAGCACGGACCAGTATCTTGCCCCTCTCTGCTTACCTGCATCGCTGGGATGATTTACGTGTTATAGAGGGAAAGGAAGCATCTGGTCTCAGGTGTTTCACATGCACTGGCTTATTTTCAGCAAGCGGGAAGGAGCAGAGCCTGGTTCATAATGGAAAACCAGCTCGTGGAAGAAGCCCTGCAGTCCTAAATGAGGTTTGGCAAAACGAGGCATGAAGAAAGGGTGGGCCTACAAGGCTGTTGTTCTCCAGAAATTCACACTGACTTCTCCCCAGGATTAATTCCCTGAATGAACCGAATGGAACACAAGACTAAATAACCTTTTTCATTTTTTTTTCCTGGCTAACTGTGATCTTCTACCAGCAGATCAAATCTTTTTGTTAGAGACTGGCAAATATTTGGCCTCTATCTATCAATCTATCTATCAGAAGAGTGGAACCCTTGTACAAGAGCACAGCTATACACAATATAGCGAGGGAGATCTGCTTCTTGTCACCATGCTACAACAGGTGTCTTGTCAAGCATCCATACCTCAAACTTTTCTGTGCTTATTCACACACGGGAGTGACTCTATTGGCTCCAGTATGCAAAGAATGCAGCCTCAAACATGAGGGAAAAGAGAACTTTGGGGCATGAAGTTAGTATTTGAGCTGACTTCAGTGGTGTATTTCACCAGAACACTCACGTTTTACCAGCGGATTGTCACTCAACTGCATCACACTTCTGCTCCTAAGAAAATAAATAGTCACAAGCAAGGAATCACTGCAGCAGAGGACAAGCACAGCGGTCTGCAGCAGACAAAGTCCACCAAACAAATAAGCTAGATTAGCAATTTTAATCAATTTTGGTCTGCAAGGGAGATCCTGATGATTCACTGCATGCTTCATGCAAAAAAAGTCAGATAATAAGTAACAGGCCTGGTCTCCAGGAAAACACGGCTGGTCACTACTTCTGAAAGCCAGGTCATTTTTATTTGAGCTTCTGTCTGCAATGCACAGCAGATCTACGTGAAATAACGTCCTGCCACATCTCCGCACAGTATTTGCTAAAAAAATATTCAAAGATCCAGAAATAAAAGGGAAATAAACCCAACTCCTGCATATATGCAACGTTCTTACCAGTACTCACCAGAAGGTTCTCTGGTTTGAGGTCCCTGTGGACAATGTTCTTGCTGTGAATGTAAACCAGCGCTTCACACAGGTCGGTGATCATGACCGCGGCATCGTGCTCCGTGAACTTCACACTTTCTATGATGGCATCAAATAAGTCTCCTCCTGGGACATACTCCAGGATTAAGTAGATCTCGGCTTCTGTCTCATACACTTCAATTAAACTGACAATATTGGGATGCGAGAGACTCCTAATGATCAGGATTTCACTCTCCATCATGTCCTCTTTCCCCTTCAGCTTGGATTTATCAACTATTTTCATGGCATAGATCTGATTGGAGTCGCAGTGGCGACATTCCTTCACCACTGCGAAGTTCCCATCCCCAATAGTTCTGCCAATCTCGTAGTGCTTTTCCACATCCGTCCTGGTTTTAATGGCATGCCTCCGGCTCGGGTTTTCCAGCCCCTGAGCCTTGCTCTCCTCTTTATTCGCTCTGCGCTCCCCTGTTTTTTCTCTTCGCGTCATGTCACTCTCTCTACACATGATATTCCCCTCCCTTCTGGCACCCTCCTCTTTAGCCCTTTGTCCCTCTCTGCCCTCCCTATGTGTTTTAGATGGTTTCTCAACATCCCTCGGAGCATCTTTCTTTAGCCAACCACTTTGGTTCATTATGCAGCTACTCCCATTCTCTTCCTTTGCTTCGTGAGTTAGCTGCAGCCCTTCCACAGCATTCTTCTTGATTTTTACTACATCCCTCCCATGGTTTTCATGTTTCTTCACGTCCCTCTCCTTTTCAATGCCCCTTTTTTGCTTCTCCAGCCCTTCACTAATATTCCTGTGCAGGGGCTTCCACACCCTCCTACAGCCGTTATCTTTCCAACCAACTTCCTCACCCTGCAGACAAGTTTCTGAAGATTTTCGGCTATTCCTGACTTTTGCATTTCTTTCTACGTGGTACCTCTGGCACGCGCCTGTGTTCAGGTCTCTGTTCTCAAATGAGGCCTCAGCCTGCCTTTCCCTTTGTAACTTTTGCCTGGCCTGTCTTTCCTGTTCACACTTCTCACACCTCGCCACCTCCTCTAAACTCTCTTCTAGCCCCTCCTCAGAACTCCTCTCATGGTTAAGGTACCTCTCGCTTTCTCGGGTTTTTCTAGAAGGCTTCGCTCCTTGCTCACCGCCCCAGCTCTCTCTAGTCCACTTTTCTTTGGTTCGCAGTTTTTCCACTTGCTTTGTCTTGGCTTGACATTTTCCTTCATGTCCCGCTACCAGTTTGGGAGACATGCCATCACCGCAGTTCTTGCTCACTTCTGTCTCATCAAAGCCACTGTCCACTTTCGAGGCCTTGTCATACAGCCTGCTCGTCAGGTTTCGGGACTGCTCCTCGTTCTGCTGAACGGCAGCACCGGCAGCATAAGGATTTTCAGGATAAAGCTCTTGTAGTACCACTTCCAGGTTCTTCAAAGTGAGGGGCTCCCTCCCCATCGCTATGAATGCATCGCCTTCCCTGAAGAAGTCAGAAACGCTTCGGATTTCTCTGCCTCTCAGGTTGTAAAGCTTTCTCACACGGTCGTTCTTCCAGCGTGGAAATCCCAGAGCTTCAGAAATGTCAGCCAGCAGCTGTTCAAAGGTCTGGACCGATCTCCTGTTGAGAAGCAAGGTTATTCTCCTGAGCGTGCGTCCGCCGGGCTTCACCACTGTGATAATCCTTGGCTTCACCGGACTGTGCTCTGAATGTATCGTGTGAAAACAATTACGGGGATTAAAAAACGGGGACCTGTGACTGCTTTCACTCAAACATGGTTTTCCATAGTTTCCACGAGCAACGGGAGGACCAGTCCCTTGTAGTTTCCTCTCTTTTACTTTTGAGCTTGCGCTGCGTGACGAATGGTCAAACAAGCCTCGGCGTCCTACAGGAAACAAAGAGGAGGCACGTTATTCATTTGGCACTACCAGATCTTCCCAAGTAACAGCTTTTCTACACACCAGCGAACGCGACCTCAGAGAGCAAGGGCAGGTGATTCAATGCTTATAAAGAACTTTAACTACCGCTTTTCACATCTGTGAGAAAATGAAAATGCACTTTGCAACACAGAAATGCTATTTTAAAAAAATAATATTGGAAACAAATAGATCCTTCTCCTAAATCCTCCCATCTTCCAGAAATCCTCATAAATAATTGGGGTTACTCGTGCCAGGACTGCATCCAGATCGTTTAGCATTCTCTTGTGAATCTACCTACCGCGAACTCATTCAGTTCCTCTCTGAACCCAATTACAATTTTGGCCTTTGTAAACCCTGTGACAACAAGTTCCACGATTACATTGCATGAAGTAAAGGAAACTAATTACTTCTGGTTTAAAATTGCTACCAGATGGCTATGTGTGTGCAACCTCATATTCTTATAAATAATTATCTCCTCTTCCCATTCCCCTGGACCGTTCGATGAGTTTCCAGACTTTGATTACAAATTAAGTGAACTAGATTCTTTTCAAAAGCATTACTTTTGCTATAATTTTAAAGCAATCTTCTTATAGTACATTTAATAGCAATATAATTCAATTCTTTCCCTTAAAGAATGGCCATCTCAGTTGTACGTGGTATTTGGAGTCCTGCTTTTCCAATATTTCGGTTTGATTTTTTTTTCTAAAAATTGTGTAAAATCATACAAAGTCCTGGATATCCTCTAGGGACGTTTACGTTTTTCCCCTGCAGTATTTCACCTGGGAACACCAACGAAAGGAAACAGCACCATTCGTTACGTGTAATCCTTCAGAGGAAGAACTGAAAAGGCAACACGTGGTTATGGACAAACCAAGCTATAACATAACAACAAGCTAAGAATAAAAGCACCTCCTTAAAGTTCTCTGGTTTCTTGCACTGATTAAAAGTTGATTATGATACAATTCTTTCCAGCCTCAAGAACTAAACTTTCAGACTGGGGTCACAGAGTCCTTCCAACTCCGTTTAACAGCCTTGCAGCTCAGCTGGGAACTAACACTCGGTATGTATGAGCTACCAGGACTGAACCACGAGGAAGCTGCCAGAACGATTACCAAAGCATAGCAAGGAAGTTCCTGTACACAAATGGCTCCTCTCCCACAGAATCCCACCCGTTTTCGTCCGTTACTGGGATTACACAGCCACAGCGCAGCGGGCAAAGCCACAAAGGGAGACCTGCGCCTCTTGCTGCTGGGCTTAACGCCCATGGGCGCAAGAGTTCTGGCAGGCTTGAGCCGACCACATTGTGGCTTTCTACCGCTGAAAAGCCATTTCCAGTATTTCAAGCTGTGCACCTCTGTCTTTTTCACCATGGCATAATAGAATGAAGAGGAAATACTCAAGAACAAACAAAAGGGGAAAACTACAAGTGCTGCCTCAAACCCAGCATATCCAAAAGACCAGGGTTGAGCGGAGAAACCATTCAGCCATTGGCTTTGCTTGATGTACGGTGGCGGCCACTTCTTAGTTGCCAGCTAAGTGCCACGTGCCCCCCAGCATGTCCCTTAGCTCTTGGCTTCGCTCTCTTCCTCTGCCAAATGAGATAGATGCTTCTTCTCCAAATAAATACTAGAGGAGCCCGGCTGCCAGCACGCTGATTGAAGACGCAAGCATTATATAAGAGCTACGTGTGACTAATGCTTGGTGGTTGTACAAGTTATTTCTGTCTTCATTCTGCTTTTTAAGGATGATCTGGTTATCAAAAGATGACTACATACGCACCAGTGATTTTTCAGCAAGCCGATATTTACACTCCACCCAGAATAAAGCCTATTGTGAATGGGGAGGAAAAAAATAAAGAAATAAAAATCAGGTGTAGTAACAGTTCTCTGAAATCTCAATCAACTCTGGAACATGTTGGTTACCAGGAACTGCTGAAGCTTTGAATTTAATCAACGTTTCCAGGTTCTTGCATACCCACTGTCATCAAAACATTATCTTGCTTATGGGAACAGCATGTGACATTTTTACTGCTTATAATCTGGGTACAACATAAAAACAAAGCTGCACTAATGATGACTTCTCCCACCGATTATGTTTCTCCCAGCTTTGCTGCTATTATCCCACCTTTCTATAAAACATTCATTTTAAGTGCCTGTTGATTACCCAATTACCCAAACATCAATTATGTTTCCTTTCTTCACTAAATCAGCTGAGCTTTAAACAGAAACCAAGTTTATTTTTTAATTCTCTAACTCACGGAATAAGAACACTTTTATATAACGATTAAGAACAACCCAAGAATGTGGTTTTGTGCTTTTTAAACTGGTGTAATTTCTAGCCAAAACCAGCTTGACACAAGTTAATATATAATCATTTTAGGACTACGAATAGTATTTCTAGGATGAAAAAGAAAGTTAAATGAGTGCTTAAATCAGTGTACAAAGGAATCTCCAATGTTTTCTGAGAAAAGGGAAAGTGTCAAATTTTGTCAAAGTAGTGGTTGCAATGACCATATATTACACAAAATTTTTAAAAATCATTTTAATTGCCTTGTGCAAGTATCTCAGTCATCATTTCTGTTATTTGTACAAGTATTTCAGTTGTCAGCATTTCTGTTATTTTCCAGTTATGCTATATTTATTTTAACTAAGACACATGAATCAAGCCTCAATCTGTCAGGAAGGAGCACACACTTAAAGCAGTAACGAGCATTTCTAGAAAGCCTTCGAAGGTCATGCACATACACAAATCCTATAGCTACAATTTATAATGCTTCAAAATCTTGTTTCCATATTTATATACAAGTGGGAGAGAGAGGAAGCGGGAGGTGGGATCTGAAACACACTTCCATGAGTCTAAGTGCTGGTAAATTATACATGAGAGAATAAAACATGGGTTTTTCTTTTACTGTCCTACCGAGAGCTGATGGTTATCAAATTCACGTATTTCTTATAAGTGTTAATATGGAAGGATGCATCCATGCGTCTACTTTTATCCATATATGCATCTATATACGCTTGTGCATCGCCAAGTATCAATATATAGGACGACACAAAAGATGAAGGCGGCAGAGAACTGCAGGGGAGCAGCAGGGCTGAGGAAGAGCAGGGTAAGGCAACACGGCTGGTCGAGGGCACCACGTGTGCCACCTAAGCTGTGCACGTGGGCACAGAAAAAGCGAGAAAACTGGGGCTCACAGAGGGATACAGAGCTCCAGGTGAAGACATGATGGTCTGGCAGGGTAAACGATTGCAGCAAGTCCCTGAAGAAGCAGGATGGGACAAAGCAGGGGGCCCGAACCAGGAGCGGGAACAAGAAGTTTAGTATCTGCTGAGAGGTGCCCCCTGGGGAGAAAGTGGTTGCAGCAGGGAGCACAGCTTCTGTGGTTCATTTTTAAAAGCCAATTCACAAGCCACTGGTAATAGTCACAGTCCTTCCTGTGGAGGTGGGAGAAAAAAAAAACCAACACAAAAATTCTTCTAGAAGACCTTTCCTTGGAGGGTTTTGTCTCATACTCTGGACCTGCAGTAAAATAAAGTGAATTCTGGAGACTCAAGCTCTGAATAAGGTGTGTATACAGAGCTTTCACCAATCTGTATCTCGAGGAATTGCCTAGCTGCACCCCCTATGACAGCAGGGCCACGAGGTTTGCCAGAGGTCACCTACTCTTGCAATTAAAAATGTATTGCTGCTATTTGTCCTTCAAAACTCATCCCTTACCTTGACCAGCCTGTTCGGTTCTGTTCATTAATTAAAACACTGCCACTCATCTTGCATTCCTCCTTGGCTCTCCTGCTTGAGATCGCACTTTCAGTAATTAACTGAATGGTTTACCCAGCGGCTAATTCTGCTACCAACTCACGGGCTGCAGCGGAATTAAATTTTTACAAGGAGCACTACAACACAATTTAAAACAGAAGGCCACACCAACACAGGATCTAGCTGTGCCATTGCTTTCTGCGAATAAGACGGTGTTATTTAAGCCCTGCAATTTCTTTAGAGGGCCTTGGATCAATGCAAAAGCGACCGTGGAAACTCCTCAGGACATTAGCAGCATTTTTCATGCAGGTAAAGTTGCACATGACAGAAATTGTGGACCTGGGAGTTGTTTTGGTATGTTGATTCCAATAGAACAAACAAAATAGTGTTTCAAATGGGAAGGGAAAAGAACAGAACTAAAAATGTCTGAAGACCATAGGGAGAAAAAAAAGTAATCTTGATTAGAACCACAACCATTTAATTCATGTCAAAGTACCCACAAGTATCTTAACGTGCTTGAGGGTGAAGAATGTCTTAACTCGGAGCAGCCGGGTACGTAGTTCACACGGGTTACACAGTCGCCTGCAGGACACAATCTGAGTCCTCTAGAAATGCATCATCTTGATCTCCTCGCAGTAAATTATTAAATGCTGCAACTTCCAGGGCTAGAGCCCAAGACTGAAGCAGGAGTTTGACAGGTCTCCATGTACTAAATTAGTTACATGGAAACAAAATACGATCACCGGCATCCTTTTACAGCAAGTAAATTTTACATGGGCATTATTTACAGTCCCACTGTTGGAAAGACTCCTGGGGAATAGTGTCGCTTTTGTCCAGATAAAATCCCAAGTCAAATTCCACAAGAACTGGTTTGAGACGGTGTCAAACAGAGCAGGACAGTCCCTGATAGTTCCAGCCTGAGCAACTCCAAAGGCTCACCCAGCTCAGGGGGATGATGGACCGTGAGGAGCCCAGCATGCTTCCAGCCAAGCTTGAAAAGCCTCCCTTCCCCTGTAACAGCTACTTTAGGAATGCCTGGAGGAGGGTCAAGCACCAGAACTGAGAAGACAGTTTGTCCCTCCATACTCTCGGCAATCCCAAGGTGCTCCTCAGTGTAGAAGCTGTTCAACTTAGACAAAAGCAGACAGAGCAGACCACGAAGGGAAGGCACATCTGAAAACAGGGCATTTGGAGGTATTATGCTGGCCACTTCCAGGAGGTTAGCGCCTGGCTGCTTTCAAAAACCCCACCGGCTATCAGACAACAGCGTGGAAGTTGAGCGGTTGAAATCAAACATCCGGGATTGAGTAAAGATGACTGGGCTACTCACACAGAGAAGGGAAACTGAGGAGACTGGAAATGGCTTGTCGGAAGGGAGACTGGAAAATAAACCCAGAGCGCAGGGATTTCACTACCAAAGGGAGCTAAGACTATGGACAAACATGTACGGAGAAAGACAAACAGGGCTAGGGAGAGGGGGTCACTCTGTCCTCCCGTGTGCTATGGAAGACAAATTGGCCCAGCAAAGAGACAAGATTAGAAACTGCTTATAAAACAGGGTATGGCAAAGGTATTAAAAATGGAGGTTGGCGGTGGAAATGCCAAGGAGAGACACAGTCCAGCAGGAGCTGGGAGAGGGAGCTGGAACGTGCGGGAAGAGAAGGACTAGGAATAGGAGGGGGAACTGGAAGGGGCATACCTCTTCCGGTGTCACCATCCAGGGCCAGACACTGAAACTGAAGAAGGAAACCTAGTGAAGAACTGGACTGGGAGGATAAGAGAAAAAAAGGAATAGGAGGGACTGGGACAGACTGGAGGGAAAGCAGCAAACAGGGCCATGGTTAGACACTGCCTGACAGAAATTCCTATGGACTTTGATAGCGGCTGATAGCAACTTCTCTGAACTTTGCTGACACAGTGGGAGCAGATGGAGACTGTAATAGGGAAGCAGTGAAATGTGAGGGTGAGAATAAGAGTGGGTTGGGAAGTCAGGCTGGATGCTGAATTTAGGCAAAGGGATGGGATTGGAAGGCAGCAACAGAACTGTCCTCACATGGTCTGCTAACTTCTTCATAAAGGACACCTACCTACAAAGACAGTTTAGAAGCGCATTGCATACAGTTCTTCCTGTGTCTGCTCCAGGGTGCTGTGGATCCTCTTTTACAGACAAACTGCAATCAGGACTGTGCTGTAAAAAAATCTGCAAGTAAAAGAGCTGAAAAGCAGTGAAAAACTACAGGAAGAAGAATAGTTTTTCTCCACGTAAGGCTGCGCAGCCCTGAAGAACTGGATTTTCTTGCAACGAGTCCCATAGTTTCAAAGCAATCTACTTAATCGAGATTTCAGAGAAAGGATTAGATTCTGGTGGCCAAAACAATATCCTGAGACCTGATCCACACACCTGCTCAGTGCTCCTGCCTGCAAGAGAATATACCGGGAGGGGACCTTCAGACACAAGGTAATATAACACGACACAGAGATAACACTAAATCATGCCGAAAATTCAGGACCTGGGCATCTTAGGTTGCATACTTCCCCAAATTAGAGTCCTTTTGACTTTATTTTTTGCTCCTTGACTCCCACTGAATGCAGTTCACGTCCTTTTTTTTCAGGTATCACAGAGATGATAATCTACATTTGTTGCTGTGTCAACAACCACGACGGAAAAGCCCCGAAGTTAATAAATCTGTGCTCACAGCAGGCTTCAAAAAACAGGCAGGGAAAGGCATGAAGAGCCAGGGCAAACCATAAGTAGATGTTCATTAGGTAACTTTGTCCATCATATGCTCTGATGGAGCCAGAGACCCTGGGGGAGGCAAAAAAAGCAGCATCTGATAGTGTAATTAATGGTCATACCTTAATGCACAGGAACACGGCTTGGGGACAGCACTGCTAATCAATAGTCATAAAGGCTTGACTCTGCAACCTGAATGATGTTGGATTAAAAGTACCAGGTCTTGTCGAAATACATCTCTTTAATACATCTAACAAATCGTATGTGTTCAGAACACATGTTTTGGTAAAGCAGTTACAAAATGTACTATGCAAAAGAAGTATTACCATAAATCATACGGTATTATAACCATTACTAAACCAAATAAAATAAGCACAGCCCAAGTATTTTAGAGGACCAAAGTGTATTTTTCCCAATTACATTAAACAACTCATCATGGTATTTGCATGAATTCTTATCTGCATTAGCTACGGGTGCAGAAGGAATCCAAAATCATGTTCAATACTAAAAATTCCGTTCACCAGCTGGAAACTTCCAGTTTAATTTCTATAACATCATTTCTGCTACCCTAATGGGCATCTCCAGTCACAGGCACGCCAGCACATCCATGTCCAATTTGCACTTGTGTAAGGGAGATCAGTCGCTGACCCAGTCTAACCCAATTTGTAGAAAACCAAAATCACTCAGCAGCTCAGAGAATCTTCCAAGTTCACTGAAGAAAAACTAATTTAGGCTCACCTCCAAAAAGAAGGAAAAACCCAGAATAATATTTCAATCTTAAAAATACACAGTTTTAGCACTGAAAGATCTTATAAAATTAGTACGAGAGGATTCCAAGTTCATTATCTTTCACAACTTCACATCAAGCATGCCTAAATTCCCATGCAATAGTATTTTTCTTTTAACTGTCAGCCCTGCAAATTCAGCTGTGCATCAATTGGGTTCCTTCTGTCCCGCACGTCACCAACAGAACTGAAGTTCCTCCCGGCCAAATATGTCTGATCCCATCGAGCAAGTCCCAAAGCATTAGCTGCGAGGAAGGAAAATGTCTTTAGTGGCTACTCCTACAGCACAAGAGTATGGGAGACGCGCACCTTTATACCCGCTCCCTGCTCTCATAAGGGCAGGCAAGAGGACTTCAAAGCTTTGCATCAGCCAGCAGATCTTCAACATGTCTGCTTCTTATTTTAAGAAGAAAAAGCTTTTCATTTTAAGAATAAAATAAACATCCGTTATGTCACGCAAACTGGGAACTAGAGATCTCCATATCTTTCAGTCCCATGAATGCCCACTCTTTCTTCCCCAGTCTTTCGCTCTAGAAAGAAGGGACTCGACTTCCTTCTCCCTGCCCATTTCTCTGGCTCCCTTTTCCCCAGCAGTTTTGGTATAGAGACCTCTGAGCTTACGGGAGATCCCAGAGGGCAAAGCGCACCGGAGCAGCTAAAAAGCTGGCAGATGTTGTAGCAAAGCAGTTACTAAGACGGGAAGGACTGTCTGGAGGCGGATGGAATTCAGTAGAGGGAGGGACCCTGGGGGATGCCCACACTGGATCCCTCGCTATGGCTGGGAGAGCTCTGGATTTTTGCTCTGAGGATGGATGGTGCCTCTGTGTCCGCCCCAGCCCAACTGCGGTGCCACCCGGCAGTGAAATGCATGTAGGAGGCTCAGCATGCAGCAACACGTGACTGTATGCACTGCATGAGAACCACAAAGGAGAAATGACATTTAGCAGCCACCCTTCCTTCTTTCTCCTCAAAGCAGGCAAACTCGGTGTTCTCCTTGCCTTCAGAGCCCCTCTGCAGCTCCCCCGGCTCTCTCCTGTCCAGCTGCCCCCAGGATGGAGCAGCAGGGTCTGGACTGCTCCCGGTGTTAGGCCCCCTTCTCCGACCTGGCAACCGTGGCTGGGCAAGAGTTACCGTCCCAGGCACTCACACCCTTCCCCAGCAGGCCCACAGCCACCCCACTGTACAGTTTAAGATCTAAATCAAGCCATTTGTAATTAAAAAATTAAAATATTTACAGCAAACACAGATGGCTATTGCCATGTGTTAGCGTTCAACCGAGCTGAATCACCCCCAGAGCAGCAGATGAAGGTAAAGATTTCATGTAGTCTGGTAATGAGTCACAAGTGCCATCGTTTTTACTTTGGGGGATTTTTTTTATAGCAGAATCCCACTTTCATTATCTTCTTTCTGACATTTTAAGGATAGCAAATTAAGAAGCGAACATAAAGAAAGTCCTTTAAAGAAGTATACAGCTGCATCAAGACTAAGTGAAATGTAAGCCTGCACGTGAAATGAATCAGTGCCTTGGAGGTGTGAGGCTCAGAGAAGTTGTTACTCTGCATAAAGCCACAAAAAGAGTATTATGAAACTGCTCATTTGTTTCATTTCTGTCAAAGATGACAGGCTGGGTGTTGTACAGGCAATAGCCATGGCTGCTCTCTACAGTTTGGCAGCTTTAGGGTCTGCCCCAGTTAATCAGGGCGAGCTCTGCCGTCCAGGACCTTCCATCAAGCATCTTTCAGGAGAGGGACAGAACTGACAGAGGGAAACAAAAACATCTTACACAACCGCGCTAGGATCCATCTGGCAAAGCCCTCCGTGGGTTTCTGAGAGCTCGGTGTACAGGGAGTTTCAGTTTCACGTGGATGCTCTGAACTCCTGAGCTCCCATATATTTCAATCAATAATTCATGTTTAATCACAAAGGAAGCTTTCACCGCTTTTTAATCCTTTAGCCAACATTGCCTCAGTCAAAGGAGGAGGATTCTGTTTCTTCTTGTGGGAGATTTTATTTGCATCACTTCCTAAATCTCAACTTGATGACTAATCAGTTGCAACTGAGCAAACCCAGTGAAAATAAGATTTAAAATAAGAGCTCACAGAGGTGTCACTGAGAGTTCAGTTAGGCTCCCAGATCCTTTATTACCAACCAATAAACTTGTTGCATAGTGCAAAGAAAGACCCAGCCAGAGGCTGATTCTTCACCTGGTTTGCAAGGGGGGCCATTACCCAAAAGTTTTCTTCGGAAATCTAGCACGTTTAAGAGAGTTTAACTCGCATGTAAATGTCGAATTCCCAACCCCATTATTAAAGAATGACTTTTTCGGAGGAGACTCATGTATTAAAGTCAACATTGCAAAATAAATTGTTTAGCAGAACTTCTAAGTAGGTTTCTCAAGGAAAACACCAAGCCGGTGCTAATTAGACTTATAAGCATGATGACAAGCAGAAAGATCAGGATTTTCACACCACCAGACATTCCTCAGCATTTCCATTAACTACATTATTCGGGGTGACAAGAAAACTGAAAAAAAAAAAAAAATGGAGTACAGGCACAGACTAGCAATCTTGATTGAGTGGGAGATGGTGTTTTCGGAATGATTACTGAGGGCTTCTCCTAAGAACATATGACACAAATAATTGTTTTGCAGTCTTACAATAATTAGACTGAGTAAACTATACTAGCAACAGAGGGAAGACAGCAAATGTGTCTGTCTTTCATTTGCAGCAAAGGCGAACAATTTCCAGGCGTTACCGAAACCCCACATTTATATTAGAGCCAATGAGGCAGTAGCTCCTCCTCCTTTTTAAATTGTTTCCAGTATCTGGTGAACATGCCAAAAGGACAGAACCCGTACCTTGAAAACGGGAAAAACCTGGAAAAGAGTATATGGGTAAGAAGTGTCACGTTGGCCTCTTCCAGCTACTACATTTCCAGCTCTGATCCAAGTTGCACTGCAGCTAATTGAAAGACTCACATGACCTTCAGTGAGATCTGGATCAGATCTAACCGAGGCTGCCGAAGTCACCACGATGTTCTGATGCTAATTATATTTACAAGACAATCTATATAATTCTGGTTTCAAATGTTAAATGTTTGGGAATCATCCAGTCAAAGGAAAAAAAGAAAAGCAGTGGCAGAAACCACCTCAATTCACCCTAGAGCTGTTGGAAAAACAGGAAGGACCACTAGCGTCTGCGATTTCTACAGAACTGTAGATGTTTCTGCAGAAAACAAAAGTAAGCTAAGTAATCTTAGAAATGGGGAAATGAATCCCACACAACTTCCCTTAGTCACCACATGCTGAAAGTCCTGCAGATGCCAAAATTGTGAAGCTCTGCAGAGCTTGCCTAGAAAAAGCAGCAATGCAGACCAAGATAATTAACTTGAGTATGAAAAAAACCAATCAAGCATGGTAACTTTAGCACGGCTCAAATTCAGAGGCTTGAACAGCTGCCAATAACCTCTATTAAAACCAAGTTATCTTTCCCGACAGTTTAAGCCCAGTTAACCAATGCAGGTTAATGGACCACAGATGGAGATTTAGCAGAAGTATCTCTCAGCTGATGCATCCCAACATCCCACAAAAAATTTCATTGGAAGACTGATGGCATTTCAGGAGATCCGCACCCATCGCACCACGGGAAAGAGACTCTGACTCTGCAGGATCAATTCTATCCAGAGAGATCCAGACTATCTTCTTGAGATACAAGACACAGCCACCTCTGGAAAGGAGCGTGACGGACCTGCTCCTGTATCTGCCCTTCTACTATGTAAAGCAGCTGTAATATGTTTTCTAAGCTTGGTTTCACTCTGTTTTGGGACTCTGCTGTTCTCAAAGAGTCAATCCTGCATTTAGACCATATAAAAACCACAAGAAGCATCAAGAGGAAAAAAAACAGAGCTAAAGAAAAAGGAGACAAGGAGGTGGGAAAACAAACTTGGATGCAAACATGCACATAGGTACATTTTCACATCTATATAAAACTAGTAGCAAAAGCATGAGGAACGATCAGGTTTGGTGATGACCCCTTAAATGATGAGGAACTTAGAGGAAGCAAAGCCAGAATTTTGTTACATTGTTGCAAGGGGTTTGTTGGTTTGTTTGTTTAATAAAAAGGGAAACATCTCAGTACGCAACAAAAGTTTCAGTTTCTGGGGTTGTTTACAAACACGGTGTCTCACAGCCTGAAAGCTCAAACCAGTGGCCATCCAGTCCTGCTGACATTACGCACTGAATGCCCCCCGAGGAAGGCAAATAACACTGAGCAGTGAAAAGTTACAGAATAGTTTTCCTACAAATATCTGTTCTGTTATTAGATAGGAGCAAACAGAACAGATACAGCCACAGAAGTCGGGGATACAAGGGCACAACCAATGTTTGGCCACCACATGTCACAGCATCCCCATCCCACCGCCCAGCCCTCCCCATCCTTTGAGCCCTGTGTCCCTCCAGCTCCGGCAGTTTCCCAGAGGAGAGAAAATTCACCACTCTTATACGTGTTTTAACACAGGGTTGTACAACAGCTTAAAATCTTTACGTCTCATCTACCGACTGTTTTGCAGAGCACCGGTCCTCTCCGAGCATCCATTCCAAGCGAACTACACTCACAGCAACTATTAAGAGCACTAGTTACTTCTAATCTTCAATTTTTATTGCAGTACAGACAACACTGCGTGCCTTTCAGAACGGAAAACACTGACTTCACACTCAGACTCCAAAGTTCGGTGCTGAGGTGGTGTCTCAGCCGGAGAAAAGGGGCACAGACAGCCTGACACCCCCCAGCACCCCTGTGGAAGCAGCACAGGCTTACTCCCCGTTTACTAGTAGTCTCTTCTGCCGCTTCCCAAAGCGGTGTAACGTTAGTTTCCACTAGGATGCAAAGCGAGGTGAGGAGGGGGCTTCTCTTTAATCAAAAATTGAAGTAACTGAAGGAGCAGTGGAACAACCACCCCAACTTCGCATCTTCAGGAACCCCCTTTTTCAAAGCCTTCCTCCTCTCCCACAGCTCTCGCCTCAATCCCAACCGCTCCTTTCTCCGACCCTCTCATGCCCCCGTTTCGAGCCCAAACGCCACCGAGAGCTTCCCCCGCTCACCCCGGAGACCCGCAAGGACCCGGGGAGG
>NW_010410648.1:1709-1912 GCF_000710305.1 Buceros rhinoceros silvestris | reverse complement strand
GCTCCCTGCAGGGGAGGGACTGGGTGGGCTGGAGAGGTCCCTTCACCCCGAGCCAGCCTGTGGTTCCGCGATTCTGTCCTGCATCACTGGACAGTGGGATCGGTTTTCTCCTCAGCAAAGCCGCATTTTCGAGAAGCTGGCAGCACCCAACGTGGTGGGAAGGCAGCGGGTAAGACACTGTGTTTTCACTGGTGACCGGCCGC
>NW_010410648.1:0-1216 GCF_000710305.1 Buceros rhinoceros silvestris | reverse complement strand
GCCAGCTCTCCGCTGTGCTGTGACCGTCACGCTCCCAATGCAACTGCGGACATCCAGCACTCGCTGCTGGGAGCGCGCAGGTGGTGGCCACCGCAGAGGCCGGGTGTATCTTTGTGTACTCCCTATTAGGGGTTTTAACTATTATTTTATTTTATAAAATCAGTTCCCATTTCAACCCATGGGTCTCCTTCACTTTTTTGCAATCCCCCTTCCCAGGGCGGGGGTCACTGGGCAGTAGAACAACTGTCTAAATGAGGACAGTACCCTGCCCGTGTACTGGGTTCTCTGCCCCACCGGACTGGTGCCAGACTGGTTTACTGCCCTACTGTACTGGTACTGAACCAGCACAGCGCTGGTGCACTGGTGCTGTGCTGGTGCCCTGCGCTGATGCTGTGGGCTGCGGTGGAAGCCCCAGGTCACAGCCCCGGTGCGATGCTCTGTCCCCCCAGGAGCAGGCCCTTTCCCAGGGCAGGGGGGGGCTGGCGGTACCACTGCAGGGTGATGCCACGTCCCATCACCCTGCACACAGCAAACCTCAGAAAGCCCCAGGAGACTCGTCAGGGTGGCCACGCCACCCCACAAACAGCCGCCTTCGAGATTCTTGCCCCAGAGGTCCCAAAAGCAAGAGAAACCTTGTGCATCAGCTGCCACGGGACACCACGGATGCCTGGGGGGTGGGACACGCCATAATCGGTTTGTGGGACGGTTGCACCAGCAGCCGATGAGCTGCCCCACACCACACAATGCACATCAGGGTCTGCTCAATCACCCCGGTGTATCCGCCACGTACAAAACCGGGGGAGGAACAGGGGTGTTTGCCCCATGCACACGGAGCTGTAGCAGCAACGCCTCAATGTATTTGAACCGAAAGCCGTTGGAGGTGGGAGCTGAGCCCGTCCGAGGCGCCGGTGCGCTGGCCGTGCAGCGGGGCAGGCTGCTGGCTGCCTGCGCAACAGGAAAAGCAGCAACACCTAGAATTAGACTGCAACTTGTCATAGTCCGCTGGCAGCTGCTCTGCCCCGAAATACCGGCTCGGGGAGCCTGGCCTTTGTTTACTCATCCCTTCGGCTCCTGCTCCCCGACTTGGAGCCCGTCGGCTCGTTACTCCATGAGGCCACTCAGTCCATTCGGTTCGGGCTGCTCCATCAGCCGGTGCCGGGTGCTGGCGTTGTGCCCCCAGGGTCATGTTCTGCGCCTGTCGAACAGAGGCGCCCGT
>NW_010410647.1:1130-8987 GCF_000710305.1 Buceros rhinoceros silvestris | reverse complement strand
CCCCCACTACCCTTTCCCATCTCACTGGGAGATTGCACAAGGTTGTTCCTCCCTCACGTGTAGATTCTGGGCTCTTCTGGACCCTGGAGCTAATACGTCAGGAACTGGCCACGACATCTTGTCCTCGTTAGTCCCAGTAGTTCTTTTGCTCTCTTGGTTCTCCTGCTGCTTCTCTTCTGCTTCTCTCACTAGCCTCAAAAAGATCGTCCTCACCCCCCACCTCCAGTGTTGCTGTTTTCAGGTGTCTCACATGGCTCTGCCCATAGCACCTTCTTCTCTCCCTTCACGCTTCCTCTGGCGAGCCTCATGTTTTAATTTAATACCAGCTCTCAGCTCTGTGTTGATGATTCATAGTTCTGCCTTTCTATTCCTGGACTGTCTCCTGTCCAAAATGAAGTCTCAGCTTATTTTCCCCTCCAGCATTTCAAGTGTGTACCCACAAGCCCAAGCTCAACGTGATTAAAGGGAGCTGTTACTAATCCCAGCTTTGTCCCCTTTTCCCCCAAGCCCTTGCTGCTCGATGCCTGGGGACACCACTTGGATCCTGTCTGAGTTAAGGACACAATTCAGACAGGGAACAGAGTTCACAGACCCAGCTCTCCTCTCCTCCCCTCACCCCAGTTGTCCCCAAGCCCCCGCAGAGCTATACAAGTCACAGTCCCTGAGGCACAGTCCCTGTCCCCTGGCCACACAGTCACAGTCCTCAGGCTTCCACTCGACATCAATCACTACGGCACCCTTCCCCCCAAAGCTGTCTATAACACATAAAGTCATGCCTCATCCCTATGCAGGCAGAATGCTGCTGCTGCTGCTGCTAAAATTATTTCCCTAACCTCTCTTTCTCAAGCAGGCCAACCCTCCCTGCGAATCCCCCTCCGGGTCCTCCTCTTCTGTCACGTCAACCGCAAGCTGCTTGTCTTCACCCTCCCAAACTACTCACACATTAACAACCACCCTCCCCTCGCTGCTGCTGAGCTGACTGTTCTCCCTCCCAAACCCTGACAGCCATCTCCACTTCCCAGCTGCTCGCTTCCAAGCAAACACCTCTCTATTTTCTCCCGTTTGTACTTCATGTTTGAAAAGAGCTCTCTGTAAACAACCCGAAATCCGCTTTATTATCCTCTTTCAAACTGCTCCTTTAAGCTCTCCTGTGTCTCTGAACTCACCAGAAACACCAAAAACAACACGGGCTGAGTGGCCGCCATGTCAAGTCCACGTCCACGACGCAGCCCGTGCTGTCCTGCTGTCTCCGTGCTCATCGGCACCTGCCTCATCTTCCCACAGACCCCAGCCTCTGTGGCAGGGCTCTCTCTATCCCGTGTTTCCACAGCATCTTCGGCAGCAGGAACCTGACCGGAGAAGGCTCTGAGGTGTGACCGAAAAACCCAAAGCAGAAGTGGCAGACTCACACCAAACTGCTCCCCACAAGTGCCGTGGTGCTCTCAACCCTGCAGCACCCAGTGCCCAACAGGGACGGCCCCAGCCTCGCCACCCGCCCGCAGCGCTGCCTCCATCATGGATTTCCGCTCTGTTCTCCTCCCTTCATTCACCTGGGGACTGGGGAAGGGATACGCACTCACTAGAGGCTCATCTGCAGGTCAAACCCCTCTTTGTTAAGGATAGGAGTCACCGCTGGGGTAAATATCAAAATATCAAAAGCTGTCCAAGAAACCACAGCGGGAGGCAAATTGACAACAAACACGCTACCAGGAGCAACCGGGGGCTGACAGCCCACCGTATCCACAGCAGCAAGCTGAGGCAGAGGATGACGGACCCAAAGCCGGTGGCTCCAGCCTGCCAGGACTCCAGCACCAGCACAGGACCAGGGTGTGGGACGCAGCCCCAGTGAGCTGCAGCCGAGGTGCAATGCCCTCGATGACTGAGCAATTTCATCAGCGCACAAATCACATGGAAGGAACGAGATCACACACGTAACCCCGGGCAAGAACTTCCAGAGTGACTCACGCAAGGCAGAGGTCCCAGTGCTGAGATGCAGCCCCACGGCAGCGAGCCACCCAGGACAGATGCAAACAGCCCTTTCCCACTGTCTGGCATGAGCCAGGTGGCTCTGCGCTGCCTGGAAATCTGTTTTCATGGGGTGTGCAGGAATTCAGAAACTGCAGAGTGTCACAGATTAGGGGTTTGCCAGGCTGGGTTGAAACAGGGCAAGTCGGTCTGAAAGTTACTGGGGCAGGAGGGGCAAGTGGACACAGTAGAAAAGGTGTTAATCATACAAACCTCCTACCAACAGGGAAGCAGGCTAAAATTACTTAATTTTCAGCCTTCCTGCCTCAGAAGACTCCTTGCTCTCACAACACTTCAGAATGTCCACCTGAAGGGTTGCACCCCAGCTTCAGCACTGCTGGTGATGCCCAGAGCATTGCAGAAGGTGGTAGAAGGAAAAGGGGCCTTGGCTGCCTTCTGCACACAGGGCACCACAGGCAGAAATAAAACCGACGTGGTTTGTTCCCTCCGTGTAGCTGCTGTATGGGAGGCTCTGACTCGCAGAAAGTCCTGGAGGAGGCTTGAAGAACATCAGATGCCAAAATAGGAAGGTGAGATCACAAAAAGCCCTCCTTCTGCCCAGCAAGGGATGTGATGGAAGCGTGATGGTATTACTGAGATGCTCGTCAAGATTAAGAGCTCTGATCACAGGCATGGTGCTGGGGCAGCTCTAACTTCCCAAAATTTCTAGTAGCTGGGCTTTGTACGAGCTCTTCCAGCCCACTGCTTCTTCTCTGGACCTCGTGGCCATTGCCCACACCACACTGGCATCCACCACCAGCTGCATGTAACTGGGGCTTCAGCTCGAGGGCTGTCACCCCACTGCCCGGGGGCATCAGGGTCTACTTCTGATGAGGAGAGAGGTGGGACCCATTTCACATCAGCCAGTCCGTCTGGAAACCCAGTTCAAGGCCCCGATCAGAGGTAATTCAAACCTTGGCCAACCAAATTAACTACAAGTCCTGTCACCAGCTTTGAACAGCCAACCTGGATGATCCCTCGGGAGCTCTGGGAGCCTCCTGAAAGCAGATGGCAAGATCAACTATTCACAACCCAAAACCAACCACACCAAATTTCTCCTGCAGGGTCCTCACTGGGCAGAGCCCCGGCCACTCCACTCCCAGTGCAGAAGGGAAGTGCAACAGCCCTGGTTACAAACCAAGGTCTTGCCCTGCACCAAAGGCAGGGGCAGCTCCTGGGGACAGGGTCACCACTGCTGTCCCTACTCTGACGGAGACCCAGACAGCTGCCAGCCAGTGGGATGTCAGTCAGGGGCAGAACTGTCCCTAAACAAGCAGTGACTCCGTGCGACCGAACCATGAAGCTGCCGGCTGGGAGGAACTGCAAGAGCTGAAATGGGACCGTTTTGCCTTCCCCAAGCCCTGACCACCATCACCCCACCCCGCCTACGCCCATGCACCATGAGCCCAGGGAGCGACTGAAAACGGATCCAGGCAAAGCCCAGCACCGAGCTGGGTTTCTCCCAGAGCTGCTCCCTGACCCAGCTCACCACGCAGCAGCCAGCACTGGCAGGCTGGGAGATAAATGGAGGGCAGGCATGAAGCTGCCGGGTGGGAAGAGCTGCATGGTCTTTTCTAGCAGCAACCACACTTGTGCTGGGCTGAGGTAACTGCGAAACCGCAGCCATGGATATCTTTGACGCTCCCACCCAGGCCACATCCAAACCCCATTCTTGCCCTGCAGCAAACCTCCATGCCCCCCTCTTCTCCCCTTTAGACACAATGTCAGAGTTCTCGCCCCCACTGCACTAGAAACCTTCTCTTCCCTCACCACGGCACCTGCAACTTCATCCTACTTGGTTTTCAGCAGCCACAATCACACTCCAGCCTTCCTGCTCCAGCTTTATCATCATCCCTCCCAACCTCTGTCGATCACAGCAACAAGCCATTTCTTTCTCTGATTTTGTATCTCTTCCACAAGGCCTTGTTCTTGAGCTCTAGCAGGTAAGAACAATAGTGGCTCCAGATGACTGAAGCCACACTATAAAACTTCATTAAAACAGCGGGTGTATTTGTCCAGGCGTGCCACAGCCCTGCTCCAGCCGCGTTTCTGCTCTGCCCGTCACTCCACAGGGCCGAGGTCTCGCCCCGCACCAGGACCTGCTCCAGGACTCTCGCCACGCATACCCTTCTGCTTGTGCCACTCTCGCCGGGCATCAGCTCTGGGAGATGGGGGGCGGTGTCAGCCCTGCCGACCCCTCTGCCAGGCCAGGACATCCTGTGTTAGAGGACTCTCAGGCAGCTCGAGAACCACAACGTACCCTCAGGAATCTCTCCTGGGAGTCTCTGCCCTGAGATACCAGCACCCCCCACCCAAACAAACCGCAGTGTGTTACCAGAACTTTTGCCCAGTCTCTCATTTTTTATTCTTTTTTGCACTTAATTTCCAGCAAAGCTCGAGGCTACGGTGCTGAAGGAGTCCTGCCATGACCCGGCACACAGAAGGGCAGCTCGGTAGAAGATGCGTGGCCGCCCGGCTCCAGCCCCGGAGCAGAGCCACGCTGACAGCTCGGAAGTTCGCTCTTGGAGGAGACGGGGCACGGCTCCTCCCAGCACACCCCACCACCGTCCCCTGCGGTTTCCTGGCCTTCGGGAACGCACAGGGCAGTTCTGCAGAGGTCATGGAATGAGCAGGAAAAAGCTGGGTAAGCAGAACGCTCTCCTTCCCAAAGGGTGTAATTTACTTGAGGCTGATTCAGCTGAGCAAGGACATGCCGGCAAACCATGCGCCCGGCCCGGCAGCACGCGGCTCCCCAGCTCCAGGGCAGGGACCTGGAGGGACTCCAGCAAGCTTCCTGCTCATGCTCCTCAAGAGGATACCGCAGCGATGGCAACTCCTGCCTCAGACCCTGCTTTGTGAATCAGAGCATCAGGAACCAGTTTCGGAAGACGCTGGATAAGGAGGCAGAGCAGAGCTGTAAAACTTACACTGGAACTGGATAAAATGTCGAGGCTCAGCCAGTTTAACTCACCAGAGAGAGAGACAGAAGTGTGACCTCATTAACTGGTACAAGCGGCTTTAAACACAAAAATACCCAGAACCACAGGATGACTTACACTTGGAGAGAAATGCGAAAAAAAAAAATATCCAAGATGTTGCAGACGCCTGTTGAAACTATTATGAACCGCAGGCTGGCTAATACCGGAGAACTCCGCAAGACTGTTGCTGCATCTCAACAACACACCTTGACCAGATGCCTCAGGAAAGGCGGGAAAAGGCCAAAATCCTGGAGTGAAAGTGTCCTTCTAGGGACCCAATGGCCTGTTCTGGTCTTAAACCCAAGAAAATAGCCAGAGCCAGAGTGATGCAGAGCAGCACCCAGAGGTGACTCCTGCCCAGAAACAGAGGTAAGGCCAGGCACAGCCCGCCATCGGCAGGACCCTCCTCCAGGGCCCTCCTCATCCTCCACCTCTGCCGGAGATGCAACCTCTGGAAAACGTAGAGGAAAGCTGTTCACACAGCCCCGCTTCTTCTAAACTCCTTCTGGTTCCCTCCCATGTTTGCAGTGTCTTGGAGTGGTGCGATGGGACGATAAAGGGAATGTCACACACTCCCAGTAAAACTGGCTACCCTCCTTCAGACAGATCCCTGCTCCAGCTGCCTGGCCACCGAGTCCTCTTGCATGGCTGACAATTTCCTCCAAGCTTTTCCAGAGACCTGAGCCTTTAGCTGGGCTGCAAGACCTGCACGCAACAGCGAATGTCAGGAAAAATTCCCGTCACTCGAGAAAGGCTCTGCTGAGGGATCTCACCTACTTCCCATTCACCCTCCTTCTCCTCCTCCCTCCTGGCTTTCCTTACTCCCCACACAGAGAAGACCTCTGTGGAATCATCTCTTCGGCCCCGCACCGTGATCCTCCACCTGCACCTCCACCGCCCTGGCTCCTCTCGCCTGCGTGACGGCGGCTGCTCCTGCAGCTTGCTGGCACCATCCCGCACGTCCCTCCGGGAATCCCCTGCGCCGCCAGCATCGCTCCCCTGCCTAGAACCCATGTCTTGGTCACTTCTGAAAATTCACTTCACGAAAGGAATTAAGTGCTGTGTCATTACTGCTCCAGTTACAACTTCTGTTGATACGAATCTGTCTGTAGCGTGTTCCGGCGTCACACGCTCAGAGGTCACGTTCACGACAAGCAGGGCTTGCACCAGCCTCGCAACCAAAGCTGCGTGTCCTCTTGCGTGATGCACATATAAAATCCTTCCAAGCTCAGCAGCTTGCAGCAGCCTCTGAAACCTGGCAAAGAACCAAGCCTGGGCTGAGGGAAGCGATTTCGCTACCCCCTGAAAATCTGTCCAAATTTGGCGGTTAGAAACTACTGAAAGCCCCCGGGTCCCGCTTGTGGTTCAGCTGATGCTGGCGACCAGCCAAACCCACCGCCCTCCCAGTCCCGGGTGCCCACCAGGCCTCTCCTCCACCACAGTCTCTCCATGAAGCTTCAAAACCAAAATAAAGCCAATTTCCCATTCCCCTCGCAGCGATGCTCTGAACACCTCCGTGGGGGCCCAGGAGCTGCCGCAGGCTCTGGCCACACGCGGTTTTCACCTCGTCGTTGACTCCAACCTCCTCCTGTTCCTCCTCAGGAAAAGGCTCTTCCCCAACCCACGGGGCTACCGGGTCTCCTGCTGCAGCAGCTCCCCGGCACCTGCCTTATCGCTCTCCATGGCGATGCCACAGCACGAGCCACCAAACCACAAGGTTTCTGCACGAGACACCTCCTGCCAACGCCTCTCCGCCAGCACTGCTCTAAGGGTGAAAACCCACACAGAAGCAATGGCAGCCCCAGCTCGGCGGGGACAGCTTGGGCACAACGCTGCTGTTGCAGAAAGAAGCCGCCCCCTGAGCTTTTCCCTCTGAAAATGAAGGAATTGCCAGCAGAAAAAGGACCAGGCAAGAGAAAGCGAGCGAGTCTCACCATACCCAGCACTCAAGGCTAGGAAGTGGAGTCTGGGATTTCATCGGCAATTTTTGTGATGGGTTTTAGGATGAGCAGCAGTGGCTGTGGTCACAAGATCTGCTCTCTAGATCGGGAACATAAACAATCAACAAACAAAACCCGTCTTCCAGCAGTTTCTGCATCCAGCCCCAAACACGCGCTGCAGAAGGATGTTCCCCTCCAGACTCGGGCGCTACAGGAAATGAGAACATCTCCAGGAACACTCTTCCGGCGGCTAATTACCCTCACCGCTAATTCGGTCCCTCACATGTAACTGGTAACTGCATCGTCCCTTTTCACCGGGATCACCATCTACCCCGGTGCCCAGCAGGTAAGCGGGGGATGCAGCCAAGGTGAGGAAGTCTGTGAGATTCCTGTGCCACTAAATCCACAGCTGGAAAGAAAGGAGGGAAGGACCAGAGGAGACAGGACGGGCCTGTGCTTGGAGCCCTCGAGGCCACACAGCCCCATGACACCCAGCAAGCCCCATCATGGCCACCTCCTCACATGCCAGTCCCTCTCCTCGCTTCCCCTCCGGGTTAACCGAGGTGGCTACTGCCCGAGTCCAGGAAGCCCTGACTGTTCCAGCCGCGCCTGAGATCGCTGGACTCCCACCTCCCCTTGAGCAGCAGGAAAGAACACGCACCACGCACCACGAGTGGAGTTGCTAAGAGACGCGCCTCAACGCCAGCGAGCTCACCCCCGGCTCACACACGCCTGCGTGGCCAGGACGGGGCGCAGGCGAGGACGAGCAGCACCTGGGGAGGGGGACGTGGGCCCAGCACCCAGTGAAGCAGCTCAACATCCCTGTGGGGAGGGGATGGGGTGTGAGGGGCAGGGTCCTGGGGAGCCGGGAGGGTTGGCACCTGCGCTCCGCCTGCGGAAACGGCCCGTGAGTA
>NW_010410647.1:0-536 GCF_000710305.1 Buceros rhinoceros silvestris | reverse complement strand
TGTGCCCTCCACTGATCTCCAGGACAAATCCCTTCCCTCTCCGCCTCATTAAATTCTATTAATTGAACGGCTTCTGTGGCAGGAGACCTCACAGAGAGCCACAGAGGTGGAGAAAAGCCCCCTCCTCCTATCGGTTCTACAGCTGCCCCATTCTGCTCCCACCGAGTGTCCTTTGTCCTCGCACCATGAGACAGATGAAACGAAGCCTTGAATTTACATTCCCTCATCCATGCAATCCTTTACACCCTCATGACAGCCCCTCTCACTTCTCCTCTTTCCAAAGAGGCCATCCCAAAGGCTGAAGCGGTGGAGAAAAGCCCCCTCCTCCTATCGGTTCTACAGCTGCCCCATTCTGCTCCCACCGAGTGTCCTTTGTCCTCGCACCATGAGACAGATGAAACGAAGCCTTGAATTTACATTCCCTCATCCATGCAATCCTTTACACCCTCATGACAGCCCCTCTCACTTCTCCTCTTTCCAAAGAGGCCATCCCAAAGGCTGAAGCGGGATGCAGGTACCTCGAGACGCGGTCCCGG
>NW_010410646.1:28313-29774 GCF_000710305.1 Buceros rhinoceros silvestris | reverse complement strand
CCAGGGCCCCAGTGCTGCTGCGTCTCCAGGGTCCTGCCTGGCTCCTTCCTCTCCCCACACCCTCATCATCACTTCTGGCACCTGGTTCTGGAACTCTGGCCAGGCTGCAAGGTCCCTTCCCGCTGCCTCGAGCTGGGCACTTGCAGCCCTAGCGGGGAGCGGCACCAGCACCCAGTGCCCCAGCAGCACCCAGAGCACCCAGCTGGGCACAGAGCAATCGGCTGTGGGCATCTGCCGCTTGTTGGGGGCTGATGACAACTAAATATAACCTGTTTTCTTTGGGAAGCGATTAGGGTTGACCTTCCAGCACAGGCTTGTCTGTGGGCTCACGGTGCTGTGCGCCCTCCCCACAGGGCTACCCCGTGCTGCGGGGAACCCAGCTCCCCCAGGACCTTCCCATCCTTGCCAGGTGCCCGGAGAAGCTCCTGGGGAGCCCAGACCATCCCAGCAGCAGCTGGGTGCCAGCACAGGGCCACGGGTGCCGGTTTGAGGAGGGGTCAAGCCCTGACCACACTCTGCTTCTCCTTTCAGAGAAGCACGTGCCCCTGCGCATCCTGTACGAGCAGTACGGGGAGAACCTAACCCAGGACAACCTCATCAAGGTGGTGGCTCTCGTGACCGACTCCCAGACTGGCGACATCGTTGTGGCTGTCAGGGACGTCTACATCCAGAATCCGGAGATCAAGATCAGGGTAAGGGTGCAGTGCTCTGTCCCAGCTGGGTTTGGGAGGGGACATTTCCTATTCACAGGGGGTTGCTGCAGTCACGGGGAGGGGCTGGTCCCAGTGACCCGAGGCCTGGGCAACCCCACCATGGTAGGGCTTGGGCAGCAGGTCCAGCAGCGCTGAGTGGGGCTGCATCCCCAGGGATCCACCTCAGCCCCACTCAGGGCAGGGGGAGCCCCACTGCCCCCAGGCATGGCAGTGCTGCAGGTCCAACCCCTCCTGCTTGCAGATTTTAGGGGAGCCGATGCAGAATCGGAAGCTGGTGGCAGAGATCAGCCTGGTGAACCCCCTCGCAGTCCCCCTGAACAACGGCGTGTTCGTGGTAGAGGGCGCCGGCCTGACCCATGGGCAGCAGATCAAGGAGCTGTAAGAGTTTTTCCTCCCTTCACCTGGCCTGGCCCTTGGGTGTGGGGCAGATGGTTGTGCCCGGACCCTCCCAGGGAGGGTGGCCCCAGGTCTCAGCTCCGCTGAGGGCACAGCAGGAGCTGGGGCTAGGCTGGTCCCTGCAGGGTGGGGGGCTCGGGGCATCTCTGCCCCACTCACCGTCCTGCATGTGGGCAGGGAGGGTGTGGGTCACCGGGGGCAGGGGGGCCGCCCTGCTGCCCCTCTGCCGACCCCCTGCCTTCCCGCAGTGAGGACCCCGTGGAGCCGCAGGCGGAGGCCAAGTTCAGGCTGAATTTCGTGCCGCAGCAGTCGGGGCTGCACAAGCTGGTGGTGGACTTTGAGAGCGACAAGC
>NW_010410646.1:27200-27717 GCF_000710305.1 Buceros rhinoceros silvestris | reverse complement strand
GAGCCCCCCGCAGCAGCCAGCACAGACCCCCTCTTTCTGCAGTGCTGGCAGCCCCAGGCCCAGAATAAGCCAAACCGCAGCACAACCCTCCCCAGCCCTCAGCCACGCTCACGCATGCCGCTGCAGATCTCTGAACGCCCTTCGGTAGAGAAAAGGCTGTGCTGTGAGCACAGAGTCCACCCCGACAGAGCAGGAAGCTGTTCAGCTCCACGAACACAAACTGCCCCGGTAAAGCCGCCTTTACCGCGGGCTACATGCTGCCATGATCTTCCCTTGACATGAGTTAACTATGCAAGCACAGAATAAAAAGTCTATTTTTCACTTTTAAAGCCATCCTGGCTCTTCTTGAGCATCCTCTCCCAGCAGAGCCCCCAGCAGCCCCACACCTCCACGGGCTGGGGGGCAAGCTCCCCCCAGCCCAGCTCTGGAGCTGTGGGTTTGCTGCTGCGGCCGGTGTTCGCTGCACTAAAGCCACGCTGTCACTGTCGGCTCCGCTTCAGCCACCCCCCTTTGCCCC
>NW_010410646.1:24053-26959 GCF_000710305.1 Buceros rhinoceros silvestris | reverse complement strand
GCCGTGTGTGGTGGGGGGTCTGCCTTGGAGCAGCTGCCAGCGCAGCCAGAGAGCATGAGCCAGCACCCAAAGCACAAGAACCCCAACCTGGGAGCGAGGGAAAAGCGGGGGCCAAGCACACGGTCATGGGAGAAGGGCAGGGGTTTGGCTCAGGCCTGGAACAGGGCTCAAGGCACCGCTGAAGATAAGCACTTTCCATGCTGGAACATCACACTCCCACTTTCCTTCCACAAACACCGTGGGAGCCTCCCTGTCCCTGTTAAACAAACACCAGAAAAACCATTACAGAACCGGTGGTCTGCTGCGCCAGCCAAGCTTTCCACATCCACAGCAGAGGGGATGCACCAGCACAGGCACCGCCCGCCCCACCTCCGGTCAGTCTGTAGCATGAGGGGACCCCACTCACTGAGTCCCAGTCACGATGCGGGGTGGACGGGGAGCTGGACAGCCCGTCCTCAGCTTCCCACGCTGTTTCTCTTCCAGATGAGGTCAGATCTCCAGGTGCAGCGTTCTGGCACAGCTCCTCGCCTCTCCCGCGCCTGGCAGGGCTCCACAGCCACACATCCCAGCTTTGCTCACCCCAGGGAGGACAGGCAGGAGCTACCCTGGCACCATCCTGGCTTCTACCCCCAGAGACAGGCTTGGGTGGGCACTGCTGGGCTCCAGCTTTGTGCGTGGCAGAAGGTTATTGGGACGACAAAATCTTTCAAGATAACCCTCCACGATGGCCCCATGATCCCTCCCCCCTTACCTTACCACATCTTCTCTCCATCCCGCTTTTCCTAAATGCGACCAGAGAAGATGCTGGGACCACTGTGGAGACACGGGAGGGAGGAAGGGTCTGGGCCCAAGGGGGCTGAGGAGGGCGAGCCGAGGGGACCACGGCAGCGCCCAGCTCTGAGCCCCGAGACACGAGTCCCAGGAGCACAGCGAACTGCGAAGGAGCAGCAGTGCCCGAAGGAGTTAACAGCGGGAGCCCGGCACTGCCTTCCCTTGTCAGGAACATTCCTCAGAGCCAGCGATGATGCACAGCCCCACTTTAAAGAGCATTTGTTACACACGGCTCTGCTGAGCCAGGCTTCAAGCTGCTCAATGCCTGGTTTAAAAATAACCAGCAGCTCCTCTGGTTCGAAGCCGGGTCCTGATAAAATAAACATTAGCACAGCTCCTTCTGAAGGTCACTCCCATCCATCTGAGCCTCGGCACGGCCAGGCTGCTCTGAGGAGAAACGAGCTAAGAGACTGCGTTTAGGGCCCAGCTCTGGGGTCAGCTCTCTTGGGGCTCCATTATCCAGAACCACCTCCCTCTAACAAATTACTTCAGGCTCCTCCGCCAAGGCCAATTCGTCCTGTAAGGACTGTGAGAACAGCGTAACCGGTGCTGCAGCTGCCCTGGGGCTCTTCCCCGGTCCCCTGCCACAGCTTCCCTGTGCCCATGCCCGGCTCGCCGGACAGTGCTGCAGCCGTGAGACTCTGTGGCACTGCTGCCACGCAAGTGATAAAGCATAACTTAAATATTTACAGCACCCACTGCACAGGAGAAATTGTACTGGAGCACTGGCCCTGGTGCCAGAGCAACATGGGACTGTTTAGGTGTGGGGGAGAGAGGCTGATGCGCCAGGAAGGGCCTGTGAACTCTTGTGGGTTTCAGCACCTCCAACTTACCTTCACACCTTTGTCTGGTCCATCCCCTTCTCGCAAGACCTCGCTGTCCACAACACCATCCCTTCAAGAAGCTTATTCGCCTCCTGGACCTGCTGGAGGAGCCCTGAGCTGGACACCTCCCCGAGGTGCCCACTGGCTGGGCGTGCTGAGCGGCACAGAGAGCCGTCCCTGCTCCCGCAGCATGCTCAAAGCCCTGAAACCCAAAGCTGCAGGCATGGAAAACCTCAAACGTCGAGGTGCCCACTGGCTGGGCGTGCTGAGCGGCACAGAGAGCCGTCCCTGCTCCCGCAGCATGCTCAAAGCCCTGAAACCCAAAGCGGCAGTCATGGAAAACCTCAAACGGCCATTCCTCTTTCCGAAGCAGGTGCTGCCCAGCTGAGTGAGGTGCCTCCAGACCCAGCCCTCCCCATCGCCCACCAAATGGCCTCCTGCTCTGCGAACCCCCCGGGATTTCCTCTACCACAAAGCTTCCAAACGGATTCTCTTTACTTGCTGTGTTTTAACAGGAACATTTTTATCCCTCAGCTTTAGAAACTACCGACTCAAATTTCACTTCTATTTTACTCGCCTACAGAGACAGGAATTCCTTTCTAAGGTGGTACAAAAATGACAGTTTTAATGCCAACGTGGAGCCCTTCCTCTGTGTCGCAGTGACGCTGAACCTCCCACACTTCCCAGTCCTCCTGGCTCGCGCCCCGTGTTTACCCGCTGATCTCCAAGGCATACCTGGCTCCAGGAACCCCGCCGGGCCCCCAGCGCACGAACCACAGCACCGCTCCAACGGGAAGGCAGCAGCAACACCCCCAGCACTTCCCTGAACACAGCGGAGCCCCTGCAAACACGTGTCCCACCTCGCCACAGACACATTTCTAAACCGGTATCCTGTTCCCCAGGACCCCCGCCGGGCCCCCAGCGCACGAACCACAGCACCGCTCCAACGGGAAGGCAGCAGCAACACCCCCAGCACTTCCCTGAACACAGCGGAGCCCCTGCAAACACGTGTCCCACCTCGCCACAGACACATTTCTAAACCGGTACCAAAAGGTCAGCAGCTTTACAGACCCCTGCCAGGTACAGGGACCAGCTCTTGTGCCTGCCGAGAGTGACCAGTGAGAGCAGTTAACTGGGGTGAGAACCCCCGACCCCCCCACCTCTGACAGGACTAACACTAGGGAGGTGTGGACACACCCCTCCGGCGCGGCACCAACAGGGGGGGGCCGAAAACCCGCTTCTGGGGCTCCC
>NW_010410646.1:23124-23564 GCF_000710305.1 Buceros rhinoceros silvestris | reverse complement strand
GCCCCGCCCCCCCCTTTGAACCCCACCGCGGACCCCAGCCCCGCCGGCACCGCGCAAAAAAGGAAAGCAGCACGACTGAACGACACCCGCTTTATTCAAAAATAGATATCTATGGGACATTTCCGAATATACTGCTGTCGCGAGCGGCAAAAAAAAAGGACACACCTTGGGGAAATCCGTTCAACCTTGAGAGAGCGTCACCCAGTTCACCAGATGCCCTTTGCCACAAAGTAAAACAAATAAAATTAAAAACCACAAGACTTCATTTAAATTAAGCAAAATAAAACACACACATATATTTGGAAAAAAAAAAAAATCAAAACATTTCGATTAAAAAAGACATCCTGCTCTCTCGGAAGATCTGCCCAAAACAACAGCGTGAGACATCACCACATTTGTCTACATCTTTTTTTTTTTTTTTTTTTTACACATTTTTTTTC
>NW_010410646.1:22323-23087 GCF_000710305.1 Buceros rhinoceros silvestris | reverse complement strand
CCCCCCATTTTTTTTTATTTTTTTTTTTTTTTTTTTTTTTTTTACAGCTTTTTTGTCCTATAATGGATACACATTCAATCCACGGTCAAAGGAAGTGTTGGTTAAAACAGCCTCAGGGTAACTCCATGAGCTGGGACACGACAGAAACGAGTCTCTTGGTTTGGGTTTCCGAGGTTGGGGGGGTTGTTTCTCATTTTTGGCTAAAGCAGAGAATGTACAGTGAGTGCTTTATCTAAACAACATTTGGACCATAAAAGGCTGCACAATCAAACCAGTTCATGGAACGAATAGTTCTGACACTGGAAAATTTCCTGTAAACTGAAGAGAAAAAAAACCCACATTTCTTGGCTGGGCAGGAAGGGAGCAAGGGGTTTAAAAAATGAAGTGTCTGTAAGAAACAAACGGGAACTTCCCAGTGACCTCGAAATGCTGCCCTCCTGGTATAACCAGATGCTGACCAGGCTGGTGAACACCCTGTACAGGAAACCGAGGAGGACACAGAACAAGCGCTGCCTTTCTGTAGGTCTCCTCTCCTGCCTTTGACAACAGCGGCATCAGGTTCCCGGGGCGGCACAAGCACAGCGTGTCACTCCCACGAGCTCCAGCCCCGGTGTTCCCAAACCTGCCCGACAAATCGAGCGTTTCCTGACACCTCACAGTTTTTATAGCGACGGCGCTGAGTTCAAACGGAGGTGTTATCTGGACCGGAACAGCTGTCAGTGACCAGAGCCCCGCAGCCGGCGCGCCAGCTGACAGGTAACTGC
>NW_010410646.1:14309-22235 GCF_000710305.1 Buceros rhinoceros silvestris | reverse complement strand
GCGTCTCACATGTAACGTCAGCCGCGGCAGCTCCAACACCGGCCAGCAGCACCACGACATCACGATGGTGGAAATCGGCCACCGTTTGGGTTTTCTTCTTTTTTTTGGCTTTTCCCGATTACAAAAATCATCTCGCAAGAATCTGTGACACAAGATTAAGATGAAGCACGTCCTCCTAACACCTACATGCATGGACACGGTGTGTGCACACACAGGGCATGTGCAGGTTATCAGGGTCTATTTTCTACATCAGTCAGTATTTATACCACATTTAACTCCTGTGATTCAAACAACTCCACTAAAGCCACAGAGAGAATTCAGAGAACAGTACTTCCAGGGTGACTATCCTGTGAGCAGGCCAGGCAGTGCCTGTCACAGGGCGGTCACAGCTGAATACACCTCTCCAACCTCTTGGCCTCTGCCACCATCCAAGTCTGTGTATCCAAGAAGAAAAACGTGGTATAAACCCGAGGTGGCTGGAACAAAACTTGCCTCCGCTCGTTTAGGTAACATCCAGTTCTGTGTCGCTCGGCAGAGTACATTGTGACTCTCTCTAACTCTCACAGAAAAACTGATTATTTTTATTACCTGGGGTGAGGTTCGATTTCCGTACGTGCCAAATCAGAACTATCTTCACCTCAGTCCCACGGCAGCGTGAGGAACTGAGGATTGCATAAAAACACGTCTTGCACCAGGGTTCCACAGATGCCCGCCCCGGCACAGCGCCTGTGCACACACACGCCCCCTTCGATGCCACCGAGAGGAGGTTCCGAACCCAGCTAACCCCGGCAGGGCCCGCTCAGCCACAGCACAACACCTTCACAGAGGACAAACGTTACGTGGTCAACCTTCCTTTGAAGGCCCTCCCGGTTTCTATGCACATGATTCTCAGGGCTTTGTGGGGAAACAAGTGCTAAGAGCAAACAGCAACTAAAGAGTAAGGGAAAACATGAGGGAAGTTTGCCTAGATGGACTGTCCCCACTCCAGAGCTCACACGAACCAGCTCCTCTTCCTCCCCTCCCGTGAGCCAGCGTACACAGAGCTCGGGCAGCCGAGAGCTCAAAAGCAGGGTCTGCAAGTTCCTTCCTACCGTAGATCTTGGAAGACTGGATTTCCAGTCAACACCAGTTGTCTGTCTTCTGCTGGTAACAATGGAAACTGGGGACACCATTTGTTTAGTCTGTTGAGAACAGGTCCCCGGCCGACGGCAGCGGTGCCAGCCCTCCCGTGACGTTGGGCAGCAGTGACAGGTCGGGAAGGCTCTGGATGTGGGACTTCAGCTCCTTGCGGACCTGGGTGACTCGAGCAAGCTTCTGTTTGTACTCCTGAGGGAGAGACAAGAGGAAGCAGGTTAAGCGTGGGTTCTTTAGCCAAGCCAGGAGCACTCTCCACTGCGGATCCCAGGAGAGGGCTTCTCCAGCAGCTGCTGGGTAGCTGCACACCTTGTCAGTGGCACCCAAATCTACCGCCTGTCCCCAGGTCTGGCACCCCTACAGCACTAACCCTGCCCTTAACTAATGCCCTGCATTAGTTAAGAGGAGCTGTGGAAAACACCCCTGAGTCCCCACACGCTGGGGCCTGGCAGAGCATTTGAGAGAAGCTTCACTACACAGTTGCTCTGTTTGCATGTTCGTCCCCAGGCTCCAGGCTTCTACCCCCTACTACACACACAGAGCTTCCACCCTCCAACTCAGAGAAGTAGAACCACCACTATGCTGCTAAAATGGTCTTTTTTTTTTCCAAGCTTGATCTGTTTTGAACATTTAGACAATCCAATTCTCCCCTTCAAGGCATTAAATCAAGACCAAGTTTTGGCTGTGAACTCTCCCTGTCAGCCAACTCTCCTGGCAGCCACAGGAGCTGCACCACGGGACGGGCATGTTAGCAAACACCACAGATCCACGTGTGAGAACATGAAATGTAAACCAGAGAAAGCCATGGCCACACTGGACTGAAACCAGGCGAAGTTTAGACACCACTGTTCCCAGCATTTTGTTACAAAGGGAGAAAACCAGTGAGTTAAACGCCTTGGAGAGGAAACGGGTCTGCACTGAGCGTTAAAAGCCCAGCAAGAAGTACCTGTCTGCGTTCAGAAATCTCCACGATCGAGGAGACGCCTGGGAATGGTGACTTCCAGAAGACAGTTCAGACCCTGGGAATGACTGACTGAGCCAGAGCAGCACTGATCCCAGTGAGCTAACACTGAATTGCAGTTAAAGGTTGATGGCGTGTAATTGTCCAAGTTTTGTGATTCTAAACGCTCATGGAGCAGTCATGGAAGCTGTTCCAGGAACAAAACACATCAGCACACCATTTCTGCTGGCACGCACTCATCTTCCCCATGATGAATATTTTTTCGTGGAATCTCCGGAACGCAGGAAACAACGAGCTTAAGAAAAATCACACTCGTAGTCAGCCGTAATATCAACCTGCTTTTCACTTCTTAATTACTTGGCAGAGAACAGTTACCAGAGAACAGAAGTTTGTCTTTGAAGATCAAATAAAACCAGGCACACGTTTAATCGAAACATCTTTCTGAAGAGTTTACAACTTTAATCCAGCCTTTCCAACCTTCTCAGTGACAGAAATTCCCTTCACCTTCTCCAGAAACCAAAGCAGAGCAGCTCCTGCAGGGTCACAAGCAGCGAGTTTACACCCTCTGTGCTCAGACCAGTGAGAGCAGGAGCCACGGCAATGACACGGGTCACCCCCATGCCCAGAACGGCTCTAGAAATACACCCTGCACAGCTGACGGGCAGGTACCATCACAGCTATTCCAACTTACAGCCTTGGTAAGGCCCAGCAGGTTCACACACACCTCCACAACCAGCACCTCTGTTCACGCACACAGGAAATCAAGTGCCAGCACAGCTTGACCTGCTCAATAAACTGAAGTGTTCTGTTCTCAGAGGAGAACAACCGCAAACACACCTCAGCAGAAGGTGCACCCATCGCTCAGGAGTGCGAGGATTTGTTTTCTTTTCAGTGGAAGACAAAGAACTGGGATCAAATTAAGACCACAGCTCAGCCCACACCCTCAGTCATACCAGATGGGAAACACTCAACTAGGGACACGAGTCAAGTCATCTCATAAGAAGAGAACAAAGCCAGGAAAACACCCCAGAATGTTCAGCACGAAGACTGTGTTTCACACAGCGTCCTCCCCTGAGAGCACAGGGAGGAGAGACGGCGATGGCAACCAGAGTGCTCTGATTGGGGCTGGCATGGCACAAGAAACGCCAGGCAGGGGACAGCAGAGGAGCAGCTCCTGCGCATACGCGATACAGACAGCAAAAATACTGCCTGTAGGACAGTGTTCTGAATGCGGGCTGGCACAAGGTGGAAGAGGCTGGACCAGAGGCTGGGGTTTGCTGCCCAGAAGGCTGCCTTAATTAATAAATGAATAAATAAGTCATAATTCAGGGTACTGCTGGGGAGTGATGGGTATCAAGCCAGGAAGAAAAGGGCAGCGCTTTCTCAAAAATGCCAAACTCTGTCAAGAGTGAACACTGACACATTTTTCTTTTTGCTGTAGCAATTCTTACGAAAGCTGGGAAAGAAATCAGAAGGTGGCCAAGGCAGCTGTCAAGGCCTCCAAATTTAATATATGGGTAGAAGGTGCAAATTCCAAACATAAGCCAAGGAAATGCCTCAGATAGTGTTTGAATAGCCAAGGATTGCACAAGGATTCTGTAAAAAAAGGTCAGGTAAAAAAAGATCAGCATCCTGCCATTCTCAGGGTAAAACTGCCAGGAGGAGCCGGATACGCCACTACTAGCGGAGAGTCGGGACTGGGACACTGCGGTTCTTACGCTATGGCAAACACACGGATACCGGAGCAATTCCTCTACACGTGAGCAGCAGCGACCTGTTCCCAGAGCTACAACTGACAGCTTCAAAGGCAGAGGCAAACATCGCTCTGAACACATCTGCGTTCCCAGGGACACTCCACATCGAGAGCGATGCGGAGCTGTCAGAAACACCTTCTCACCTGGAACAGGGAGCTTTGTACATCTGCAAGGATAAAGAAAATCAAGTCACCCTGAGAACCACTTTGGTTCAATTCTAGGTAATTCTACCTTACTAGTAGGTTAGTGCAGCCAGTAACTAGCCCACACAAAAGCGTTTGTTGAAGCGGAGAGGCCTAAACGCCATCTGCTAAAAAAAGAGAGAAAAAAAATACAAGGAAAAGACAGCAACAGCCCCCAAACCGTTAAAAACTCTGGCTCAGGGAAACATCACTGAATTGAGGAATGGAAACCACGTTCTAAAGGAGGGCTCCAGGAACTGAGATTTCCTAGAAGAGAAGGTGGCTGTCTGGATAGAGTGACACACAGCCTCCCGCACGCTTCGCCCTTTCCGCTGCTCAGGGAGCAAAGTGCTCCGTGGGCTCGTGGCAGAGCCCCGAAGCCAGAGCTGGGTCAGGGTGTGCCGGCTGCACCAAAGCGCCGGGCAGGAGCACCACAATGCCGGGCAGGAGCACCACAACACACGCACGGCGAGGAGCCACCAACAGGGCCTGGAGCCAGCCCATCACTCCTGGGCAGCTGCTCCGAGAAGCGGAGAACTCCAAACTCCCAGGGGCTTCAGAAGCACCTGCCAGGGGATGGGACCCTCGTCTGAAGGGCGAGGCACGTCTGTTTGACCTTGCCTTTGGTACTGCTCAGGAACCCAGCTCGGCTCCGCTCAGGAACCCGCATCAGCAGAGAACTGCAGCCCCTTCCAGGCTCAGGGGCTTTTCCTTTCCCACAAACCAAGCTGTGGCTTTTATGAAACAGCTTTTATGGGAAACCAAGTTTTCCACGTAGCCCCTGACAGGCTCTGAAACCACGTCTTGCTGCTTTTTGCAGAAGGTCCCTCCATCCTGCAGAACTGAGAAGTATGAAGTGCACTTGAAAGCAGCTGCTACTTTCCAAGGTTCTAGCCTGTACTCCGTGTGTCTCACTAATTGCCTCACTGCATTGTAGGCTTTCATTAAGATTAATAGTATTTGGATGCTTTGCTTTTTTTAGACAAAATAATGAGATCTGTGCTGTAAGCAGGAGTTTCAGGATGACACAGAAAAAACTGGCGCTGTGCCACACGAATGCTTTTGCTCATCAATGCTCCCTCTCAGTACGCAGCACTCTACACCCACAGCGGCCACCCCAGCGAGAGACTCCGTCCTCGAAACAAACGCACAATCAAAATTCGACACTGCTGAACACGTCTGAGGAAAGTGCTCATTCACACCCTGCCTGAAGGTTGTAAAACCAGCTACCCAACAGGTCAGGAACTCATCCCGAGGGTGGCGCCTGGCCTAGCCCACCCTCATCGAGCGACACAACACGGGCTTCGCTTTATTTTAGCTTCAAATTTGCACTGGGCAGTTCTGCTCCCGTGCTGGGTCAAGCAGTAACGTGCTGTAAGGCATCACGGCAACTGCATCTTCTGAAAAACATCTAGCTCAGCATTACTGAGAACTGCGAAAGCGAACGGGAAGAGCAGCCAGTCTGTCTCCGGTCTGACACACTGCAGCTTGAGCCGGCCGTATGAAAGCCAGAGACCACAGAACTCTGGGGAAAACCACACCAGCGGCTCGATGGACCTGTGAGAGGAGCAGGCAGTGAAGGGAGAGCTGTGACAGGGATCTGGTAAAACCCCTATTTAAAACCAGTGACCTGACCACACCAACACAGCGGGCTCATTAGGGGCTCCCCAGCTTTCGCTGCCACCTCACCTGGGTAAGTACTTTAAACACACTCATTAAAACACCTTAGCACAGGATGTCACCCTGACAGCCCAGCTCCAAGAAAAGACCTGAAGGGTGTTGGGAGAAAATTGCCAAATAAAAAGACTTCCAGAGCAGGGTGTCAAGCTCCTGCTCCGCAGTATGTGAACAGCACAGGTAAGCCCCAAGTTACCTCCTGACAGAACAGTTAGACGCTGCACATCACCATTAGAACTGTAACACGGTTTCTGTCGTTGGTTTTGGGTTTACACACACACCCACCCGGTGTTCTTTATTATCTAAGCAAGCATGGACTATTATTTACCAGTATTCCCAGTATATATTGACCTACAGGACAACCCAACACGTCACTGGTTTTTAGCACAGATAACTTTTTGAAAAGCCCACCGTCTGATTTCAGTTTCATGCTCAGGAGCAGCTCCACGCAGCAGATGCCTGGTCTGCATGGGACACACACGATCTCCCCAGCTCCTGCCAGGCTGCTCCTTCTGGCCTCCTCAAAAGCCCCTTTTCTCCGGTGTAAACGGTGCCAAGTTCCACATTCCCTCAAGCTCCGCGTCTGAACAAGTCCCATTCTGAAAGTGCAGCCTGTGCTGCGTTCAGCCAGTACAAGGACAGATCGGCCTCCCCGTGTGCCGCTGCGGAAGGCAGCGGTCAGTGTGCCAGGCAGAATCACCAGCGGTCCACTTGGTGGGAGGAGCAGCTTTCTCCACATCCGTTATAACCACCCTCACAGAAAGCAAATCTCAAAGTCTGCAAAGCAGACGTGACTTTGCCTTGTAAGGAAACCCTACAGCCCTGGACATAAAAGCACTCTTGGTCAAGAGGCAACAGCTGACCAAGAGTCACACGGAAGTCGAGAAAAGAACCAGAAATACACATAATTGATCCATCAAGGTGCTCATCTCCACGCAAATGCACTGAACACAAGGGGCAGATCAGACACGTTTAAGGCCCGATGCAGAACCCAAAGTCCTCCAAGATAGCTTGTCTGGGCACTTGCTGGGCAAGGACCCAGGTGCCACCTGGAAGACGACCTGGGCTGCTCCAGAGCAGTTGGGCTGCCTGACCCCCCTCCTCAGCAGGGTGAACCAGTGCAGGCCCAGTGCTGGAAGGGCTCCCAACAGCCACATGGCCACTGACTCCACGAGGTCAGGTAACAGAGGGGAAACATCTTCATCCCATAAGCTCACTGCAGCAGAACCCACCTCAAAAGCAAAGCGAGAACAAATGCCAGTGGTGAAGCCAGCTTTCCTGGCAGTACTAAACCAACAAACCTTGCGCAACGCACGTGAAAGGATCAGAGCTTGAATGACATATTTACTTGCGGAGCTTCGGTTCATTTCCATGCCTTCAGTTTTGTTCCGTCTTGCTCTTTGAATTGTGACAAGGCTTCTCTCACTTGCGGCACCGCTCATCACACTTCACCAGAGACGGTATTTCTGCTCTTGGCAGGTACATGCTCTGAAACCCCAACTGATCTCCTTGCTCTCCTCTTTGCTGAGGGCAACTTCAGGTTGTCCAACAGAAGAGGCAGCACCAGCAGCCTCTGCAGAGCACTTCTCCAGCTGCTGAAGAAGCCTCCTCCCCCTCTTCATCTCCTGGCCTTTGCAATGTTTAAAAGCTCTCTTGGAACTGGCCTGGCTTGCCACTGTACACTGGCAACACAACCCAGCTTCACACGCAGCATCCTCTTCCCTCAACCCACACTGGGGGAGCAACTGATGTTCACGACAAGACCCAGCATTGAGGGCACGGGCAAACAGCGACATACTCACCTCTGAGCGTCCTACTGCTTCTGGTTGCTAAGCAAAGCAGTGTCTATACACAGGTTCACCTCAGTAAGTGCATACACACATCCTGTGTTAATACTGGACGATGTGTATTTGCTGCTGTTCGTTCTGTGTGGTTTCACCTGCAGTACTACTGTGATAACTCACAAATGCCTACACGTACCTACGCAGTGAGGAAATTAAACCTCTGCAAAGACAAAAACTCTTGCCTCCATCCACACCTCACACAACGGGATTAGATTCAGCACAACGCTAGTTTATCACAGCACGATGAAACAGCCTTTGCCCTTGTCGCACACCCAAAGGCACGACGGGCTGACGGCTGGACACACTGAGGTGCTGTTCGTCACTTTTTGCCATGTTAACGAGCACTTCTGACTCACAGACCTGAGCTCGACGCT
>NW_010410646.1:12986-14221 GCF_000710305.1 Buceros rhinoceros silvestris | reverse complement strand
TTTGCCCCAGTGCTGGATGTTCTCAGCCTGCCCAGGGTGCAGAGCGGGAGTCCTCCCCGCTGCCTGTCCCCACAGCTGTCTCCTGCGACTTGCACACATGTAAAATACTGACAGTTTTGTTTCCTGGCAGAAAAACTAAACCTTCACCTCTCGCTCCCTGCCTAAACCACTGACATTCATACTCCACAACCCAGAGAGTCTTGTCTGCGGGGGAAACAGCAGCCACGGAGGCATGTCAACAGTGACAGGCCACAGAACCCGAGCTGTGGAAGCGGCACAGCCATAAATTGCGTATTAACCCTCTGAACTAAACCCTGTCTCAAGGATCTGTGCAGTGCCGGGCAGCCCAGAGAACCCAGGGGAGACTGTAGGGCACCCTGCGGAGCTGCCTCAGCAAAGAGGGTTGGAAATCCCTGTGGGCACAGCTTTAACACCTCATTAAAGGTACCTTGAAGACCTGAATACAAACCCCACCTCCATCCACATGCCCCCCACCCCCCCAGGGCTCAGCAGGAGGTGAAGGAAAGATTTCTCGGGTACAGCCGACAATCACTGCCTGCAAATCAGAACAAGACTTCTCAATGCACATTCGCCTCCTTTTTTTTTTTTACTCCTTTGCCCCCCACTTTAAACAAATCTCTCTCCAGACAATCACTGCCTGCAAATCAGAACAAGACTTCTCAATGCACATTCGCCTCTTTTTTTTTTTTACCTCTTCTGCCCTCAAGTTAAAACAACTCTCCCTCCACTTACTCCGGATCTCCTACTGCTGGCAGTTATTGCAGATGCCTGTAGAGCTTCCACAGGATCTGCTGCTTTCCAGCACCGCTCTCATGTGGTTCGTCTGGTCTCATCTGACTCCCTTTTACAGTCACCGGATACACGGACATGGAAACATTCTCCCAGGTATCTCCTCCCTCCATTTCAGTTTGCCGGGGTTTCTCCTGCTCGCCTGCCATGCATCAGGAGCACACCGGCTCCAGAAGACAGCCCGTCCCTGGGAAGTGCTGCAGACTGTGGTGCTGGAGGACAAAACCTCCCCAGGTGACGGAAACTGGATGACCAAACCCAACACAAATAGAGAACTTTCAGAGGAAGTTGAACACTCAGGTGAGATATGACAACACCTTAGCTCATCCTTCTAGAAACATGAGTTCTTGTTGCTGTGCCTGGTTGCAAAACGGGTTTTATTTCCTGACCCCCTCTGCGACCAAAGTCCAGGCCGGCCTCTGGTC
>NW_010410646.1:3132-12750 GCF_000710305.1 Buceros rhinoceros silvestris | reverse complement strand
CCTGCCCCCCGCGGGGCCCAAAGCCCGGGCCAGCCTCTGGTCAGCCCCAGCCGTGGAAGACCATACAGCAGCTGCAGTACCAAGTCCACAACTTCTGACAGAGATGAAATTCCATGTTCAGGTGATGACGGACAGACTCCACCACACCTCTCACTAAGTTAATCCGAGGAATATCTACCCTTAAAAATACATGCCTCACTATTCAGCACCAGCTGGCCTCCAGCTGACTTTGCTCCGCAGCTGACTGCCGCAAGGGATGCAATTCGCCATTTCCTTCTAAGCGCTTTCAGACTACAACCAAACAATCACAATCCCCCCTGCCCCCACACAGAGTAATCCTAGTTATTACACTTTGATTTTTTCAGTTGCTGCCCCACCAGCAGAGTCTGTCCTCATGCTGTGCCAGCTCTCCCTCTGAACCCCCGGCCCCCCGCACCACGCTGCCTCCTCCCTGCTCACGCCAGCCTGCATCAGCGCCAAAGGGGAATTCATCACCCACAGCCACCCTGCTCAGCGCATCGTCCCTTAACGGAACAGCTTTTCTGCGACAGATGACGAGAGCTCTGGGTTGCAGGGTTTGAACACTGCAAAGTATTTTGAGCGTTAGCCCAGGAGACATAAATACAGCGAGTTTACTTATGGTTGGAGAATCTGCTGTGTTCCGTGAGGGACAGTGTTAATAGGATTAGTAAACAACTGCAGCTCTTTAGACCACAAAAGCTGCTGCCAAGAGATGCAGATTAGCTACTCTCATGGCTATCATGGTGAAAGATTTTGCTCTGTGAGTAAATAAAATGCAAAAAATACCCAGAGTGATTTCAAATGAGGCATTTCCCTATCTTAAAATCCAGCCTGGAGTCACATTGCTATCACAAACCCCATCCCCCAACCAGCAGCCTCGGCTAGATGAGGACAGCAGCTGAACAGCCTCCTCCTATCTCAAATGCCATCTCATCTGCCAGGCAGAAACCGTCCCTCACAGGAGAAAAACTTACAGTCAAGACTACCAAAGATTCTGGAAAAGATACCTCGAGAGAGCAAAGTGTACAATGAGAGAGAAGTAAAATCAGAGCGTTTCAAGTTATTTCCTATTTTAGTCTTTGCTTGAGTCAATGTTTGTTTTTTAAATATGTTTTTAATTGCTACAAGAGTTTCAGATCCTTCTATTAAAATGCTTATTAACAGTACAAAGAAAAATCCCAGCTTATCGACAGCGCTGCTGTGAGATTATCAAAGCCTCCCACACAACCGATGAGTAGATAGGGCTGGCCATACCCGTAAACATCTCCCGCTGTTCATTAACCCTCCACAGCTCCAGCACAACGGGGCGCTTTCATCGGGCAGTGTCCCGCAGCTTCGGGCTGATTTGACACTAGTACAAACCGTGCCGTCATGTTAAGGGAGGTACAAGAGGGGCTCGTTTCAGTCCTAAAGCATCTGGCAGAGCGACAGAGGTTAACCAAGACAGGACTTGACTTGGTTCCCAGCGTACTGAAAGATGCATTTACACTCAACAGCGGGCAAACGACCTTAGTGCTGCCTCTCAGTGCCTGCAGGGGCTACAGGGAGGATGTGGAGGGGCTCTTCATCAGGGAGTGCAGAGACAGGATGAGGGGTAACGGTTTCAGACTGAAAGAGAGGAGATTTAGAGGAGATATTAGGAAGAAACTTTTGATGCTGAGGGTGGTGAGACCTAGTGGGAGCAGCCCCATCCCTGGCCCCATCCCAGGTCAGGTTGGCCCTTGGGGCTCTGAGCCCCCTGCTCTGGGTGCAGATGTCCCTGCTCCCTGCAGGGGGTTGGACTGGGGGAGTTCTGAAGGTCCCTTCAACCCAAACCAGTTGGTGATTCTGCGATATTTTCCAAAACAAAAAACAACACAATTGTCACAACATTTCAGCTAGTGCATTAGAAATTTCAATTTAATGTTGTCATTTTGAATTTCTTAATTTCACAGTCCCAAGCTGACTCAGATTTATGAATTGTTCTGGGCGTTTCAAAACATTGCTCAGCAGCATTTTGCCTTTTTTAAAGAAGTAAATAGCACTATGAGTACTGTTTATATATTTTTATCTGTACAGGCACAAGGAGATATATGTTCCTACCAGACAGGTGTCCTTCCTTCAGCAAGGAAAAACAACCTGACCCAAGCGTTCTGTTCAGCAAACAAATCAGGTGCCAAACAGGACCTGGCGTTACTGCACCTCTCACACCCACGGCTCAAAGTGCCTTTTAATGACTCAGTCATAAGACGGACGTGACACGTGACAAACTCCAAGCTAAACAAGCTATTGGACTCATTGACTATCCACTCAAAGCAAATGCAGAATCAGCACTTGGTTGGAAAAAACGCAGCTCAGGCAAAGCAGCACGTTCACGGGCACAAGCTGTTGAGAAACTCTCCCATAACCACCCATGACCAAGAAACACCCAGGTGAAATCCACCTGGGAAGGATGCTGCCTGGCTGGCAGAGGATCAGCTCCGTCATGGCTGTAAACAGCCGCAATCGCTCCGCCACAGTCTCCTTCCAGAAGATTTTGTCCTCTGCAGCAGCTCCTGTCCCACCCAGCAACAGCTGCTCACATCAACCGGCAGCCGACAGCGCCGAGGCAGCCCTTAATGTGCCGCCGAGGGGCAGTTTAACAGATGGCAGAGTGACACGCAGCCACAACCATTAATTACACCTCCCCACAAGTCCCAAGACACGGTGCTGAAAGAACAGCCTCCAAAACAGAGCCCTTCGGATGAGCGGCTGCTGCCACGGCCCCAGCACCCACTCCAGGACGGGCAGCTGGGGCGTGCAGTGCCGCCTCGTTTTACGGCCCCCTGCCCTCCTCATCCAGGGGAGCTACAGCCAGGAGCACAGGTCACCAGTTTCCCAAGTCAGCCCCGTTTACACTCCAGGCCAGAATGGCCGCTGAAGGACGGAAAGCAGATTTTGTTTAAACCCCACCTACCAAGCAGGGGCTGGGAAGGGAACCCAAACACAGGGAAAACAAAAACCCAAACAATAAACCCCCAAACCACAGCTAATTTCGGCAAAGGGAGGCTGACTTTTTGGAGACAGGGATTTCAGAAACAACAGGCTGCATCTGAGGACACTTTGCTAGGTGAGCTGTTTTTTCTTTAACAAGTATGGAGGAGTTCTGGGCCTTCCACACCCACACGAATGAAAACACCCAGACTGAGCAGCAGAGCAGATCTGCCTTCTCCATTTCACCAAGTTCTTACCGCATTTTACTCCAGATGTGAAGGTAACACCTGGATAACACATAGATTAGGAACTGTGGGAGCATTTGGTGAGACCGTTGACTCGCCAGCATAACCAGTACTCACTTCTAGCTTCTTCTCCTTCTCCGTCAGCACGTCCTTCTGGTTCTGGGTGTACTCGATCAGCATGCGCGCCAGCTGGCGCCGGTCCTCCAGCTCCGCTGCCAGCCGCCCATTGTACTCCGCCAGCAACAGGCACGCTTCGTCCACCGTCTTCGAGAGACGTTCGGCTGCCTCTTTGTCTGCGTGCAGAAGGGTTGGGTCAGTGAGGGGACAAAGTGTCAAACTGTCTTTGATTCCCCACCCACGCACCCGCCTAGGAACATCTCATTCATAAATACGCTCCTGCCTTGGCAGGAAAACAACCTTCTTATTGCCGGGGACACAACAGCAATGGGCTGGACTAACGACCCAAGACGTGGTGTTCAGACACTGGCGTTTGACCCCTGCCGAGGTGTCACTGGCAGGGCAGGGGGGATATAAACCGATGAAGTCAGCCTCTATAAACAGGTTAATTCAACCCATACATTAGGCAGTAATTCTAGTTAAACAAACCTGGTCTTCTTCACGTTCAAACATGGTGTGCGCTGCTTAATTCCTCTTTTCCCTGCGCAACTCCTGATGTGTCGGGACAAGCAGCGAACTGCAGACTGCCCCTCGCAGCTGGACACTGCACAGAGCGCGTTACACGGCACTGCCTGACAGTTCATAACGAGCCTGAAATTCAAACTCCTTCCAGCGGCAAGAGTCAAATCCGTTCAGCCTTCAAGTGCTCCTTTTCAGACAAGTTTTTGAACACGATTGCAAAAGTCCATTTAAACCAAGGCTGATGGACAGCAATAGAGGAGTATGTGCAAGCTCAGCACAGCCTGATAAAACTGAAAACCACCTAACGGTCAAGGGGTGAAAATCAAACACACCCACTGAGAACTCTGCCCTATTTCCTTCACACTCTTGCAAAATGCTGTTGATGCTCTCCAAGCACCGCAGCTTGGTGCAAGCCAAAACCACTGACACAGCTACGGCACTTTCCTCCTCCATCCTCCCTCAGCAGACTGACTGCTACCTGTTCGTTACCCAAGAGCTACAACACACGGACACAGCAGCAGTCATTCCCTTCACCACCATGGAGATTATTTAAAGAAAAAACCCACTTTGACTTCTAAGTTATTCTCTGGGCCCACGTTCATTCCCCTTCCAGTCTCATACCTGTAATCTTCTCCAGTAACGAAACATCCTGAACTTCCTGAGGCAGGGAGGCAATTTTTTGCCTCACTGTTGCATCTCCTGATGCTGCATTTTCCAGGTCTTGCAGGGCTTTGATCAAATCCTCAGTCTACAAGACAAGTTAAGGCACATTAAAACCAGGTCACTTTTTACGCCACTTCCCGGGGATGTGGCCACTGCATCTGGGGTCACCCGTCCCTGAAAGCGACCGCTTGGACGTTAGGAGTTAGGCCTTTCCAACTGGCTACCTGCCATGAACTTTGACAACAAAATCTACCCGTTATTGCAAACTTTACACTGTCCCAACTTCACAAAGCTGTTGCTGACCTCCCTGGGCTTAGCGGGCCCTGGGCAGTGCACTGCCAGGGAACTGGGCTCCACCACACCCTCCGCTCACCGCTCAGCTGGTTTTAGGGAGGCAGTTTAAACGAACACACTCAGAACATACCCCAGCTCAGAAAGGCTGTGAAGGAGGAGAGCCTGAAGAGGATCTCCCTTGACACACATTTTCTCCTTGCTCAAAAAAAATTGAAAGGAGAAAGAGAGATTCCCTGAACAGAAAGAAAATTGTGGGTCTTTGTTTCAAAAAATCCTAATGTTTTACTGGGAACTGTTGGAACTGGGACCCCAGCCCTGTAAACACCATTACTGCTGTTCAAACTTCATTTCAATAGCTTGAAAACTAATGAAAACACTGAAAAATTTTAAACAAATATTTGTTTAATCTGAAAACTTACTAAGTCCATTACCTAATATTTACTGCTGCTCCGCAAACTGCTGCTGATTTCCAACAGTAACAAAGCCAGCACTTATCAGCAAGAGAAGCTGGAAGCTGCAAGGCAGCTGGAGGTAAAATCAGCAGAAATCACACTTATTGCCTTGACAACTGTTACTTATTTTTTCAATGTTTACAACTAACCAGATGGAGGGTGTATTTTTTTATCCTTTTCAAACAGACAGGGGTTTAACATATGTTCATTTTGCAGCCTCAAATGGCCAGAACGATCCTCTATTTCATTCCTACTATTTCCACACCACCAAAATAAAGTCTTGAGAACTGGCTTTCCCAGCCAACTCCACACAAACCTCAAAGGTTGAGCTGTTTAACAGCTCATGGAAGGAGATGTCCCACACAAAATTAATCAGGTTTTAATTGCGTTACAGCTTTGGGGTTGAGAAATTACGCACTGGTCTTTGAAAGAATTTAAAATGCGGTCTGTTCTCTGGCAGCCCCTTGGGATTCTCTGCTGGTGACACTGCTCAGACCTGGTTAAGGCCACCTGAAGTCACCCAGAAGCGACATGCTTATGTCAACATGAAGAGAGCATCTGTTCCACCTCCCAAGGACTCCAACCCCACCCACATTTTTCCATGAAAGGCGTTTCACTTGTTGGCAGCTCCACCTTGTGGTTGTCCCACAGGGGAGGTGGCTGTCGGAACCGCCCCACGCTCGGCCTGCCCCACGTACCAGCAGCGGCCCGGCACTGGGGTCTTGGGGTGAGTAGCTCCCAGGGTAGTCATCATCTTCCTCCTCTTGTATCTGCTGAAAAGTCCGCTTTAAGGACTTCTTCTCCTCTGCAACTAAAGACACATACAAGAAACTCATTTGGACACCAGATCTGCCCACCTCAACCATGTCTGCTTCCAAAAAAGGTACCAGACGCTCTGATGACGAAGCTCTCTAAAGAGACGGGGACCACAGCTGCCTCCAGTGGTGGCACCACACTGCAAACGCTTAAACACAGAGCAGTGATAAAAGGTTGGTTTTACCCACGTAGGTATCTCTGTATGTGCCTACACAAGCACAGAGCCTTCCCACCAGCAGCGTGCTCCGCAGCGCATTTGTGCTGCCTCCACTGAACGCAGGAGCGGCAGGGAAGGTCCCCGTGGTTTACAAGCACAGGGCCTTCCCACCGCAGTTTGCTCCGCAGCGCATTGGTCCCGCCTCCACTGAACGCAGGAGCGGCAGGAAATGTCCCATTTGTCAACAGACGCAGGTTTCAACCCTGCTCAGAGTCCCTGGATAATCCCACGTGCGCGGGCGAGGATTTCTACCTGCAGAAACCAAGTGCTGACACTCAGATACATAGGGACAGAGGAATTTCAAGTTATCTTTTTGCACCAAGTAGATGCTCACTGTGGTCCCACAACCAACTAACCGCTGGTTACTCAACTGTCTGCCCTTCCGTCACACAGCTCTGTGAAATGAAAACTCTGAGACGTGACAGCAACAACAGCAGTGGGCAGAGCATGAAGCAACCTCCAAGCAGATAAACCCATAACACATCAGGAATAAGGACCTCGTAATGTGAGACAGTGTGGTTAAACAGAGCTCAGTGTAGCACACCTCAGCCTGAAAGGGATGAGACAGATCGATCAATGAGTCAAAAGTCTTAACGCAGCCTTTGACCCAGTTGCAGAACCTGCAGAATTCTGCAGACTTGCCACCAGAATTCTGCAGACTTGCCACCAGAATTAACAAGAACCAAGGTAATTCATAAGCAAGCTTTGGACAGCCCTGACGATGTTCTCCAATTGAATTAACTCTTGCTGAGACAACCACGGAGTTCAAGGAAGAGTCTGTACATACTCTGATTTGCAGGAAAATCCAAGATCCCTCTCGATTTCAAATGAAATCACCCTGCCCAGCTCTGATGAGGATGTGAACAGAAAGGTCTGTCCTTAAAGGCAGAACTTTACCTGCCTCATCAGGGGGTCACACGTCTGAAAAACCTCCAGGGTAACAAGGAGAAAGGCCGAGGTGCCGTGCTGTCCATCCCGCTCACATGGGCTCAAAGCCCTACAGCCTTCATGAGGTGGACACCAACACATCTCAGAGAACAGACTGGCTCCATGGAAGGCAAAGCAGCACAGAAACAGTTACCCTGAACCAGATGAATTTCTCATGCACACTAGAGCAAAGCTCTCCAGCCTAGAAAAAGGTACAGCTTAAGGACCGCGTGTGTACAACCGATGCAAGAGAGTGCTGGATTGTCTGACTGACCAGCAAGGGTCCACATCAACCAGAACAACGGCTGCTGTCCCCTGAGCTCTACAAGGGACACGGGTCGAGTGCACGTGACAAAATGGCCAGAGAGAGCACACGGAGTTACCAGCCCCACGCCATGTGCCATGGATATTCAGCATTGTGTGTACTTAGCACCAAGGAACTAACCCACGAAGGATGTGCACAAGACCATCAGCAGAACAACATGGCCACAGCGCACAGAGGGGAAAACCAAACGGAGAACTGCATCCAAACCTAAGAGCTACTCCTGCCGCGTGGCCAGCTGGCCTGCCCCAAGACACAGCACTACACTTCCTACAGAACGCAGGAGTGTCCCGGAACACTGGAAGACAAAGAACAAAGCAAGAGAAACCTCATGATCCAGCGCACCCTCCAACCGCTCTAACCCTTTCTTGCTGTGGAGGAGATGACTCCTCCCGCTTCTCATCACACCACACAGGTGTGGGCAGCCGCTCCTAGGTCAAGTGTAACTGGGGTTGGTCTGCTCCAAATTACACCCAGTCCCGTTCCCAGGTGCCCTTACTCCAGCTCCTCAGGAAGCATCCCTCCCTGCTCTCCTCACTGGTGTTTTCCTCTGTGTTTTAACACGGGTGTGAGTGCCTGGGCCAGAGTTCGCAATGGAACTACCACCAGAGCAGTTTGTTCTGTGTTACTGTGTGATGCTGCCACAGCCCAGCACACCCAGGGACTTGCTTCAGCTGCGTAGTACAGAGACAATGAAACCACGTCAGCTCTGCAGGTTCTACAGCGTGAAGGATTTTACACCAGACCTCCACAGGCCCAGCTTTCCCAGCCTTTTAGCTAAATGGGCGGTTCCTCTCTTCCCAACTGCTATAAAGAGAAACATCCTCATAAAAATGAGATTAACCAGAAAGCAAATGCAAGTTTAACGCATGCACCCGGAGTTAAAACAATAGAAGGGCCTGAAGAAAAGAACACTTGTTATTATCACAGCACCAGCTGTTCTTGAGGAGCTTCAAACCCCTGTCTCCGCGGCACAGCCCTGCGCCAGCCCAGGGACACCAGCACTGCCTGTTCCTCAGCTGCCTCGGCTGGGCGCAGCACCGGGCACTCAGAACGGCTTTGGAGGAGCAGCGTGCTGTGGGGTTCCACATGTACAATGGACATCACGGCTGTAACACACCACACCCCATGGTCCGCCTCACGTACATTCATCTGTTCAAACGTGGAACAGAGTAACTACAACACAGCCTTCTGCAACACGCACAGTCACCTGGTTTATCTCAGAAATCCATGATAAACCCGGACAAACACCACTTTGTCTCAGAAATCCATGACAGCCCAATGTGGAACTGGCCTTTACCATTAAGAGACTCTGGAAAAAGAGTCAAAGCATGGAGAAAAACTCTGGAGAACTCAGCTGAGCTCTCTCTCTCTAAAATCTCAGCTTCTTTCTCACAACGAATTGACAAGAAAGCAGCAGCATTGACTCTCCTGCCAAGGCCCGAACTATTCTCTCGAACCAAAGGCACTCCTGTAACACCTCCAGTCACCTGGAGAAAACTCAAGCTTCCTGCCAAGTGAAGATGTGCACACAGCGGCTCTTCAAACGTTTGTACCTCTTCCTTCTGTTTCCCACAGACAAAGGTCTGTCGCGCTCAGGAAGGGGTTGCTTTTGCACAAACATGTTTTGGTTGAGAAGATGACAGCAGCAGGGCTGATTGATCCCACCAGCCAAAGGGAGGACAACACCGCGCCTGTCAGATGCCAACTCACTGGGAAACCACAGCCGTGTTTCCTGGACACAGGGTATCGCTTTGGTGAAAGTCCACCACTCGTGAACCTGGTACAGGTTCGTGAACCGAGGTACCTTACGTGGACAGTTTCAAATCCTGGGTTCAATGGAAACTCAGGCACACAAATGCTGTCCTTCCACAACAAACAGGCGCCTTACACCCTGCACCGGACAGCAGAACAACCCCAGGGCGAGCCGTTTCCAGGGGAGACCGCACACCTCCCGCCCCCAGAGCGGAGGGTCCCTCTGTTCGGACATGAGCCAACGGCCCCTTCGGCCAGGTCAGCTGCTCTCCAGCATTTGGGGGAAAATAGCAACATCTTCTGAGCATCCTGCTG
>NW_010410646.1:1582-3026 GCF_000710305.1 Buceros rhinoceros silvestris | reverse complement strand
ACAGGAGGCCAAAGGCCTCTGGGAAGCTGCTAATTCACCACCCCGCCACTCTCCCTGGAGGAGCACGTGACACCCCCGGGATCCACAGCCATAGCTGCCTGCCTTGTATTAACACTCACATCTTCTCCCCAGCTCTGTGTTAATTACCAGCTCCAACAGCTTCTTTCCACCACCTACGAATGGCCCAAGAGCCCTTTCCCAATGACAAGCCAACTCTCCCGCAAAGCGTCACACCTCTGTGGGGAACCCAGCGACATCTGGTCACAGCAGCAGCGTGGCTTCAGCTGGTTTGAAGACACTGATGCTTCCTTTAGCTGCAAAGTGGACAAATATTCCCTTGCCCAGAACACTCTTGATTTTCAGCGACCCTCACCCTCCATAGTTATCCTGCTGCTCCCCTCCTCGTTACAGCACGACCAGGTAAACATGCTCAGATGCTACAGAAGAAGCAGCAGCATCTGCCAAAGCAGGAAAAAAAGCAGCAAACACACAAAGCTTAAACACACATCTGTCTTGTGCAGCAGTAAGGTTAGAACCAGCACAATAACCCAGCCAACCACTCTTGGAGAGGTAGAGTGGGACTATCTTAACTCTCGAGGGGGACTCAACAGCTCCCTGCACCCACTGACCTGTCTTCCCATCGACAGGAAGCCCTGGAACACATTGGCCACCAGAGCAGCAGCACACGGTACCTGAAGTTGAGCTCTCTGCTCACCACCAGTCACAAGGCAAACTGGAACTGCAGGTTTAACGACAACCAGACTCCTCAAGACAACCCTGAACCATCTCCATGACCAGCTCTGGCAACAGCTCACCTGCAGGAGCTCAGAGCTTTCAGTGAAACATGTACCCACTGAAAACACAGAATGAAGCACGGACGAGCCGTGTGCCTTTACCTTTCGTCTGGGGGCTGTTGGAGTCTTCCATGGAGAGTTTCAGCTGCTGTATGAACTCGCTGCCGTACACACTCCTCTCTTGCCAGATGTTAAGCAATCGTTCCAAGGGCTTTTTGCAGCCCTCATCGGCTTCTCTGTTCAAAGACCAGAAAACAATTAGAGTTCAGCTGAAAAACATCCCATGTTTTAAGGGAGCATCTTCCAAGGCAGCAGCCGCATCCATGGCGATATTTGCACATTTGGAGAGAATCTTTCCATAATGTCTGAGACAAATTGTGCAAAACACACTCGTGGCCCATTTTCTCCTTTTACCGGAAACAAAGATCGCCTGAAAGTGCCCCACGTTTCCACCCCAACGTAAGGGAGGAAAAGTTCTGAAGGAAGAAACTTGTAGACCTTCAGAATTCGCAAGTGGAGTTACAGAATATCCCTAACGTGACACGTTTACAATTCAGAGTATTAACTTCAAACAGCTGTTTCAGCCCACACCATCCCAGCTGAGCAGCGGGCTGTCTGGATCATCGGGCACCGGCCGTCCGCAGGCGGGC
>NW_010410646.1:0-1461 GCF_000710305.1 Buceros rhinoceros silvestris | reverse complement strand
CGGCCGTCGGGCAGACCCTCACGCCCTACACGCAGGGAGCATCCCCCTCTGCAGCTGAGACAAGGAGAATCACAGCGCTGCTTAGAGGACTCTTATCCAGGTGACAGCCCATTACGGCGGGATGGCAGCTGCTCCACTTCCGCCCTCTCAGGCAGGAAATTCTTCCTCCCTCCAGCAAGGAGCCGGATGAGCAGGGAACCATTCGGACGGGCAGTTCAGGAAGGAGGCATGGTCAGAGCAGAGGGCTGGGGAGAACCCCAGAACATCAACTCTTTCAAAGCCCCCTGGCAGTGGGGACGAGCCATTCACCACGTGGCTTTAACGAACACAGGCGACTACTCGGTGTCGCTGCCCACGAACCCCCCTGCCAGAGCTTTTGTGAGCAATTAAAATAAAGCCCACATGAGTCGTGTGGAGCTGCGAGGGGCCGACTCACACACAAACGAGTTTGTCCAAAGAGAAACAGTAACACCACACAGCTCCGAGCCCCACGGGGCCAGAACCCAATCCTGGCTAGAGAGAGGGCAAGAGTGTCCCCGAGGCTTAGAAACACAAAAACCCACAAAATCCAGCAGAACTACACTGCGTGTAGTAAGAAAGCAAATCTCCGGAGAGAAAAGCTGAAGACAGACATAATGCAGACACGTACCTGGCAACGTGGGAAAAGGCATCCACGAGAACAGACTCAAACTCCCTGGTAAACTCAGGCCCTTTCCTCTTACTGTTCTGGATGACATCGTTCGCTAGGTAGAGGAAAGTGAGCTTCCTGCTCGATTTTGCTGGGAAAGGGAATAGAAAAAAGAAAACAAAAAGAGTTTGCACCTATTATTTCATCTAGCATCATTAACGTGGTTTTCAAAGTCACTTATAGCTTTTCAGTTTAAAAACAAAATTCAAAGTATTTCCACGTTCCTAAGGTAAATCAGTGTCAAATAGTCCTTGATCTCCTTAATTCTGCTCAGGGGTTTGTCTAACTAATTCGTAAACAAACATAAGCGTAACATTTCTGCGCACAGTGACACCACCACTCTCAAAGCTGCAGAAGAAATAACTTTTAAACATACCATTACGATTAGAACAAGCTGTTCTAACCTCTGCAGTAACCACAGACTTATTCTTCATTCATTAATTTCAGGAAAAAAACTTGGTATAGAAACACTTCAGAACACAGTGAAATGGTAGGAAAAAGCTATTGTGGAGACTCAAATACTTTCCAGCTGACGCTGTGCCAAAGCAACGTTAAATTTCTTCCCTACGCCACAACTCTCCCATCTGGACACCATCGGTTCCTGGTTCCTAGGGCCAGAATCGGTCGGAGAGGCTGTTCTCCGAGCACACCGGCCGCACACGCACGAGGCACGAAACAGAAGCGCTTGTTTCCACAGCGGGCCAGAGGCAGCTCCTTCAGAAACCCGCAGCCCGTGTGTCCCGAAGGGCGGCTCCAGCCACCCGGCAGCAGAG
>NW_010410645.1:546-2648 GCF_000710305.1 Buceros rhinoceros silvestris | reverse complement strand
GGGAGCGGGGAGGAGGGCTGCTGGCCAGCCGCGGGGCCGGGAGCCGCGAAGGCGCCTCCGGGCTCTCCCCTCGCCGGTTTCCGTCCAGAGCTGCCCCGCCGCTCCCTGCACACGCACACACCGGCTCTGAATCACACGGTGTTTTCAAGGGGGCTCTTTGATCTGGCCAAGTGTCGGAGTCCCGAAAGCCAGAGCTCAAATAACACGTCGTTACGACAAACAAATTTCTTCAGTCAGCTTTATGGCTTTATTGTCTATGGTACGAATAAACCCGGGGAATTAGCAGGTTAGGGAGGGGGAAGGAAAAAAAAAGAAAAAAAAAGTAGAAAGCTCGCCTGAAATAAAGTACACATCTGTTTCCAGGACAAAATACGGTAGAAAAAAAGCACACAGAGACGAAACCTGGCGTAGTCGCCACTGGCTATACAGACGGGGCAAAACACCGTCTGTTAGCTCTTAAGTGGCCTTTAAGTGGATATTTACATTTACAATAGTTTTTTTAATGTGTCTTTTTATTATCTTACTATGTGTATTTTGTAATACACACATACAGGGAAAAAAAAGCTTAGTGTGTGTATATACACGAAGTCATAAGTTTACCATTCTCTTTGCACAAGCAGGCGCGCTTAAAGCATAGACTACCATAAAATTTAAATATGGGTAGATTTTTATGGGCTTGTGTTTTAACAGTCTCTAATAAAATAAAGCTTTCTGTGTATGTGTGTGGTTTGCGTACATATGGCTACACTCACCGCCCAGTTTGCAACTTGTTAGACAACCAGCGCAGGTAGTACTAAATGGGCCATATACATACACCCATTAACACGTACTGATAAATCCGTACACGTCTGTGTTTGTGTGCGCACAGAAAGAGATCGAGATTCCAACCTGGGAGAACAACATATCGCCTCTGATATTTCAACAAGTGGGGTTTTTTATGTCTTAAGTATTTCGTGAGCTAGACTATCTACTGGAAATAATGGGTTTTCTATGGGATATAAAATATTCCCCTCTCCCCCCCCCCGAAAGATCTTTAGAAGTTTGGAAGATAAAATCCCGGAGATTTGCGAGGTCATTACATCGTTTCGTCCCGTGTTTGCCCACATACCTGCAGGTGCCCGCAGACACGCAGTGTGCACGCACACGCGTGCTCCCCTTTGTGTAGGGATTTACACCAAACCCGTGAAAGTACACCGGTGGCTGTTAAAACGATAATATTTAGGAGTTTTCCATCCTCGGGCTTTGTTTTCCCTAGGTCTCTCCTACATATCTAATTTATATGTATTTTATAGGTAAATATTTCGCGTGTGTGTACATACATTCTATATGTATACGTGTGTACGTTTATACATTTTCCATAGCAAGAAATGCAGACAAATCGATTTGAGCCTAGGCTCCGGCGGATGCCGGCAGCCCCCCGGGACCGATCAGCGAGGGGGGTCGCCGTGCCTACCGCCAAGTGCCATCTCACCGAAGGGCGAGGAACGGAGGCGGTGTGCGGGACGGGCTGCACAGGGGGACAGCCCCGTCACGGGCTGGGGGGCCCGGCTGCCCTGGAGCGGGGGGCACTCGGGCTTTATTCCCTACTGTAGCCCAAGGTTTCCAGGCCCTTCAACAAGTCTGAATGTTTACCCTCTAGAGAAACGCTTTATGCGGCTGCATGAATGCGGGCAGCCTTCGACAGGAGCCGTCACGCAGCACTCCTCCGTAATGGACCACAGTGCGCGTACAACTGATTTATTGTGCTAAAAGTTATTGCAGGGGCTGCGGGAGGGGGTCTCCAAACTACAAATAAGCGTTTTGCCACCGAGCGGAAAACGCCGGCTCTGGGTCAGCCGGGCAAAGCCGCGGGGTATCCGATTCTACCCCATCATCCATCCCACGCGATGCCTCTTTCATGCTTTTGGGGGTAAAAAAATACAACAGTAAAAAACCCAGCGGATACTGCAGCGCGATCCCCCGATAATACGCCAGGCAATATCTTGCCCGCCTATCTGATAAAGGCGAGCGTTTCCCGAAGGGTGCCTCGGCAAGAAATCGTTCCCGATTAAACGGGGTGAAGCGGGAAAACCTCCGTAGCCCCAGCTGGCGGCCGTGCCAAC
>NW_010410645.1:0-420 GCF_000710305.1 Buceros rhinoceros silvestris | reverse complement strand
GCACCAGCCGCGGTGCTGGGCGAACCGAGACCACGCCTGGGGTGAGAGAGCAGCCCACGAGAATTTCAACACCGGCGGCCGGTGCGGGCTAATAAGGAGAGACATTTCAAGCAGCACCAGCGTCCCGGCAGCAGCACCCGTGGGGGCAAAACGGAGGAAGCCCGGTGGGATATTACCCTGTTTGCTTTCCCTTTGATCCGTAGGAAATAGGTCCTGCACTGCATGACCCATTAAACTAATAAGATTATAAAGATCAGCAAGAGGGGCTGGGGTCGCTAATGGTTCCCATCTGGACCAGATTTCGGCGTTATTAAAAACGGCGAGGCAGCGGGCTTGGGTTACAGCGCTTCGGTGAAAGCGGGGAGAGCGGGGAGCCGGGACCACACATCGCACCAATTAGCGCGGCGGGGCGGAAGGGCC
>NW_010410644.1:0-11865 GCF_000710305.1 Buceros rhinoceros silvestris | reverse complement strand
AGGAGAGGAGAGGAGAGGAGAGGAGCGGAGCGCTCGGGTCTGTCCGGTGTGACCGGTGAGCGGAACCCGGCGCTGCTCAGCGAGTAACTGTCCTGTGCGCTGGGCAGGGCGGGCGCCGGGAAGCTCTGTCCTTGCCTGCGTCCCGAGGCTCTAGCAGGCATCCCTCCGTGTCCGGAGAGTCCTTGGCCCGGCTGCTCTGTCTGAGGCTTTGGCCATTGGCCAGGCGAAACCGGAACCGTGAATATCAGTTTTCTGCTTATGTTGAGGTGAAGGGCAGAAAAAGTTAGTTCTCCGTGTTCGATGTGCTTTGGGTGGTTGTGGGAGTTCTTGCATGCTTCGCAGCGTTCAAAGAGATACAAGTTTTCTCGCAAGCACAAGGTTACAGTATAGTTATATCACTTACTTAATTTTTATGTCTTCCTCCTTGTCTCTGCCGTGTCCAAATGCTTGTTTTTCGTCACTGTCCTTCAAAGAGACAACGTGAAAACATTACCAGAGAGAAGTTTTCCTACGCTCTACTTGCACAGAACTAAATACCCCACAACAAATGTATATAAAAATTGAAGAGGGTTAAAGTGGGGTCTATACTTGAAGCTTTACCTCTACTTGTATAGGGATTGGCTGTTTTCTTTTCAAATAGCATCATGTCTGTGCGTTAATGAATTGCAACTTCAGTTTTCAGAAGAAAGCAACCAACTCCCCTGACACAATTCTTAAGAATGGGTTGAACAACAGATACCGTGTGTTGGAAGTCAGCGAAATACAGAGAAATGGGAGCAACCCTGAGAAACACTTGACAATTACAGCATCACAGTCACTGGAAGACACAGAACTGTGCATTCTTACGAATGGCTGGTAAACCGTATTGAAATATTGATGTCTGAAAAGAGGATGAAATACTGGATTAATAAGTCAGTTTTCTTTGTGTTTCCTTTGAGATGAGTACTCAAAATTATCAATGTTTTGTCAGTAAAAATTCCTTTATTCGCTTTCAGAATTTATTTGGGTCAACTTCTTAAAAAAGAATCACCATGACTTCTTGTTTCAAATCTGATTTATTAATGTATAATTTCTAATACACTGTGTCCAAAGCTTGCAAATGGTTTTTCAACCGTATTGTATTATAGGGAGTCTGTTCCGGTTGTTCCTGGAGACATTGTTCACTTAGAAGGGGAGTGTAACTCTGGTACCTGGGTCATAAATGAACAGTCTGGATACCTGGTTCTTTACCCAGATCTGCTGCTTTCTGGCACCACGATATCAAATAGTATTCGATGTATGAGAAGAGCAGTGCTGAGTGAAAGGTTTAGGGTAAGTGTTAATTCTAGAGCATCAATATTAAAACTGAGATACTGTATTGCAAAATGTCATTTTTAGCTATTCGTAAGGTTCACAACAGAGAATAATTTAGAGGCTGCCTGTGTCTGTCTGAATTTCTTGTGTTGTGAGAATTGTGGTTGAAATAATCCTGTATTCATAGTATAGTTAATGGGGCAAAGAAATGGTTTTCCCACTTAAAATTCTGGCAAATTCTTTGATAATCTCTTGCTATGTTTTGTGTGGTTATGAATGCTTTGTGAGGGATGTGCCTCTTGCTGACACTATGAAAACATAACCTCACCTGACCAAGTCAGAAGCCTCTGAAAATATCAGCCAGTTCAGCTAGAAATTTGTGTGGGCTAGCTCTGGAATCTGAATCCATCTGCCGGATCCTGGAAAGAGGAAGAGTTTCTTGTGGTAGTGTCCTTGCTGAGCTGTGGATGGCAGAGGAGCAACAGCTGCCAGTTTCAGCTGAGAAGTTCCAGACTTGGTAGGAATATAAATCTGAATGGGCAAGGGAATGGTAATGGAGTGGTAAGCAGACTGTCTGGGAGCTCTGGCTAAGACAAGAAAATTAAGTACAGGAGATTAAGACTGTGAAGCTGTGTCAGCCCTTTGCTAGGGGAGTAATGGGAATAAACTAATCATTTGGAGGGGATGATGCAGAGGGTCCTGATGCTGGAATAACACTGCCCACCAGTTGTGAGTGCAGCCTGCAAGTGCCAGGTCTGTGAAGGATACCAGTAAGTCCTGAAACCAGAGTGATTAGATTTCCAGTAGTTTGGCTGTGGCTTGTGCAGAGGTCATAAGAACTGAAAGCAGTAGTACAGAGCCCAGCCCTGGGGGTGGTTAGATGGGTTTCTGAGCCACTTTGGTGATATGTGGGATAATTTTAAGTGAGTTGGTAACACGCAGGAAACTGCTTCATGCAAAAAATAGTTTCTGTAAGATTGTAGAGGCGAGTATTAACATTAGGAAATGCTGCTGTTGGTACTGCCCACAGGCAAAACTTGCTCAAAATTCATTTTAATCTCTGCCTTTGGTTCTCAGCTGTCAATCACATAGAGATTGTATCATAATAGTATCAGGGTTAGGATGAAAACAAACGATAAAGCAATAGGAGAGACCCATTTCTACTTGGCTGTTTTCACAGTCAGGTTTGAATAGATATTAATTAACGAGGTGAAAGCTCCAATGACCTTGTAATTAAGTAAGCGCAGTCCATCGTGTCCAGCAAATAAAACTCAGAGATTTTACAGATAAGTTGACATAAAGTCACCATAAATCTTCATGTATATATCTGTGTTTTGTAACATCCGTTGCAGGGGTCAGAGTCTGGTTCACGCCAAACGCTCGTTGGTACAATTCTTCATGAAATTTTCCAGCAATCGGTAACAAATAATTTGGTACGAGAAAAAGTAGAAGAACTAGCAAATAAAATTGTGTATGGACAAAAGTATCTCAAAGAAATGTAAGTAGCACTACAGGTATCTTTTATGTTTGGCAGACAGGGTAGGAACACTTGAACCAGCAGATAAAGTTCTACTTTGAAAAATAGAGCTCTAGTATTGGGAGAATATTGTGCCAAATGACCTTGCTTAATGAAACTTGGGTATCTTAGCAAGATAATTCCTTGTTTCATAGTGTGATTTAATATGTCTTCCCTGCTGAGCCTCTTCTACAGAACTGAACTAGGCTTCTGGAGTAACTGTATGTGTGGTTTGTTTTTCTTCTTTCAGGCCAAGCAGGTTGGAGTGTTTGTGCCTGTACCATTAGATTTTTGGGTGTCTCCCAAAGCTGAGTTAAATGTGATGAAGCATAATTAATTTTGGTTCTCAGGAGATGAACTAGGCACTTGTGACTGATCAAACATTGAGATGCCTGATAGTTTAATGCTCTTTATCAGATTATTTAATGGCTTACTTGTTAGAGGACCTTTAACTTATTTTCTCTACAAAGCTGATAGGAATGCTAGCCAAATAAATAGTCTTAATGTTTCCCCAGGAAAACAGAAAGCTGAATGGCTGTCAGTTTTAAGATTTACTACAGACTTGATTAAAATCTAATTCAAGCGTGCAAAAAAATTATGTCTAGAGTATTAGAAATAGTTGGGCAATATTAGAAACAGTTGGACAATGTCGGTATCTGTTAGCCCCAGACAAGATGGAAGTTAAAATTTTAACACGACTTATTACTCTCGTTCTCTTATGATTTGAATTGTGACTGCTAAGATTACTTAAAGGGTTTTGTGTCACTCTGGGCTTCTCTGAAGCTGTTGGTTTGCAATTCTTCTTGGCATATGTAGTCTAGCGTTTGTTGAGACTGAAAAGTGAGTTAGGTGAGTCTGCTGGCTGTGGTCATTTGCATTCGTATGAACAATTTTTGTGCAAAACTAGCTTGTATTTCTCTGTCACTGGGGAATAATGACATTATTTCCAGTGAATGCCAGCACTGAATTATCTAATGTCATATGATTAAGCTCTGTTTAATGACATTTCTACTTTATTGTGTGTTTGTAACTGTAGCAACTGCAGAGGAGGATTGAGAGTCCTTTCCAATTATAATGGTTTGAAACCTATCAAAACGTATGTGAAGAACAAGTAGCGGATCACTGTATTCAGACAAAAAGCAAATGGTCTTTTAATTTTGTTAAAAATATTTTCAATTTTCCGTAAAGCATAGGAATGACAATTTTTAAATGCATGAGTCTGATACTCCTTTCCTGCAGTCTAACGATTAGTTTTGTTTAATCACATCTACTGAGCTGATGCTTTCATTGTGCTACACCTGTTGTTTCAAAAGTTACAGCAGAAGTGAACATAATGTATTGTCTCTTGTAATGCATGTTCTGTTATAGTTTTGTAAGTTAATCAAGTTGAACCTTAATGAATCTTCAATTTACAGATGTTTATTAAAACTTGACAGTTATTTTCATCACTCTTGCTACTCGAGGCAAAAATCTTGATAGTACCAGCAGCAAATCTAGTATTTCTATAACCTTAATGTGCATGGCTTTACTTTTTTAGGTATCACTTAAATCTGAAACAAACAGAAATAATGCAGGAAGTGGAAGAATATTTGCCATCATTTTTTAAGTGGGCGGAAGACTTCATGCACAATCCAGCTAACCAAAATAAAATACAACTAAAACTGTAAGAAGCCAGAATGAAAAGTTAGAATGTCATATATCTTGTGTGGTTCACTTTTCATTTTTATAACAGTGCTTTTTATGCAAATATGTTCAGTGAAACGGGGCTAATTCATGGCCTTGCTGCCAAAATAGCTAATCTTGAGAGCTGTGGGTTTATCTGCCTTTGTGAGTGCTGAGAAAGATATTAAGACAGGGTGGTAACAACGTAAGAATCTTATTGGTCGTAATCCTTGTAAACTGTGGTAGGAAGTAGAAATTTGAGTAATTAGAAAAGCAAATGTATTTGATCTAGTGACTAAGGTAGAAGTTACTGCAAATACATGCCAGACTACAAATCAGAATGTGAAACAGTTTAGTAATCAAATGCAACTCTTTACTTAGTAGTTTATCAGTGAAATGGTGATTTTGCTCAACTGCTGCTGAGCTCTTGCTGTTAACTGTAATAGTTATAGGGTGTTAAAGTTTCAGAGAAATGGCAGGTCTGAGTAAGATATATAGGCTTCTCCTCGCCAGCGTGTATCATTAAAGTTTACGAAGAAACAAGGTGTTTTGGAGTGTGGTTATTTAGAAAGGAGAAAAGTATAAAAACCAGTTTAAGATTCTTTTTTAACTTTGAAATTTAGGTGAATAGCAGAACTCCATGCCAATGTGCAATTTGAAGTAACTTTCAGATGTGATGCATCCTCTGTTAATGGGAAGGTAGTTTGAGAGAGACTTGATGCATTTTATTTCTAAAGTTAGTGCCTAAAGATTATAGGAATATAATGCAAAAGTATTAAATATTTAATTACAATACATTTGAATACTTAAATAATAAGAATTAAGGCAGGTTGTTAACTTCTGACTTAATTTTCTTCCCAGGTCAAGTGGTGAAAAAACAGATTTCTCTTCTAAGATAGAGATTGTAGATATCTTGGACATTGAAGAGAATATCTGGTCTCCCAGGTTTGGGTTGAAGGGAAAGATCGATGTTACAGCCAGGGTGAAAATCCATCACCAGTCTGGAGTACAGTCTAGGATAATGCCATTAGAGATCAAGTCTGGCAAGGAATCGAACTCCATAGAGCACAGAAGTCAGGTATAAAACCCAAATGTCTAATTTCACTATCAGTGGCTAGGTATAATTTTTTATTTCATTAGATGACTTACTTTGTCTTACGAATGTGAAACACTGTATATGGTATAATCTGGATTGACGGATGGTTGATCCTGGCATGCCTAAAGCTGCTGATATAAAAGGAAATTGAACTGAGAAATATATACATCTACCACTTTCAAACACATTTATAGTTTTTATCCTGAAATACCTGTTCTTTAGTCTCTTTGTGCTGTGTTCTAGTATTAGGTTGAGGCAAACTGCTTCAGGAATTGGGGTTGTACATCTTTCCAGATAGATGACCTGTTCTAGAGGTAGTAGCCTTATTATAAGCTTTTGTTAAGGAAAATGCCTTTTAATTGAAATCCTTGGTTAGGTACTTAGTGTTTATGGCTTCTAGATTACCTGTGATAATAACAGCTGCTTAACCATATAAATTATGGAAAAACTACATACAGCTAATAATGTAGTTTGTGTTTAACACATTGCAATAAGTTTATATATAATATTTGCAGGTTATTCTGTATACATTGCTGAATTTAGAAAGGAGAATAGATCCTGAAGCTGGATTTCTTCTTTATCTTAAAACTGGTACCATGTACCCTGTTGCTGGAGCTCGCATGGACCGAAGAGGTAAAGTTGCTGCCCTTCCCCAGAAGCTATAATGATCTTAAATTAAAACATTTTAGTAATGGTTATAAGGTTTGCTCTCACTAAGACATCTGTACTTAGCGATGTTATAACTTGTTATAATGCTACTAATCCCAATAAGCTTATGTTAGAAACTTAATTGTTGTATTAGTACTCCACTAGAACTTTGCTACATGAATACTCACTTCTTAGCTGACTGAAAATTTGATGGCTAGTTACTTTTGAGTTAGAAGTTACTCCAAACAAACCCCAAAACATCAGCTTAGTTTGTTCTTTTCTTGATAGAATTAATGAAATTAAGAAACCATGTGGCCTTCTACTTAATGCACAGTACCTGTACATCTGCTGTGGGAGGACACCGCTCACAGCTTGCTGCTTTGCCTCCTGTAATTGATGACAGTCAAGCCTGTAAATATTGCTCCCAAAACCACAATTGCTTCCTGTACGGCAGGTAAAAAAGAAATTGACTCATGTTTTTAAATAAGCTTGAATAAATGTAGCTTTCGATACTGTGATTTCATTTTGGTGCATGATCGTTTCTTATTTCTTTATTGAGGACTCTTGTACCCCGAATAACTGTTCTGTAGACTCCACTGCAACTTTTATAATGCAAGTCCCTGACCTTGCAGAGCCTTAACGTTCTTGCTCAGATACACTTTCTGCCAGACAAAACGTGAGATAAGTCTCAACAAAATACTTGATGACAAAACCAGATTTCTCTTAGGTATAAGTTAATTATGATTTAAAAAGCTATATTCTCGCAACTCTTTGAAATGGGTAGTCTTCTGAGGCTGGACAACAACTTTTTCACTTTGATCCTGTAGGAGATTGTTTCTCTGTAGGGTGTCACACAAGTAATGATACATTGATATTACTCTGCTGAAGTGTATCTCCTGTTAAAGAAAAGTCATGAGCGAATAAATATTTGATACGTTTTCCCACAAAGTTATTGAATTGTAAATGTTTTAGTCTTTATGCTGCACAAAAACCAGAAGGAAGATTGTTTACTGCAGAGATCAAATGAGATTTGTTAGAAAAGGAGAGCTTTTGGGGTGATCTTGTGTAAAAATAGTGCCTGAGTGTTTTTAAAATTGTAGGGGTAAAAGGGTATGTTGAGGGAGGTAGCTTTGTGGGCATACATGATGTGTTTTTGTGAAATATTACTTCCAGTATTCAGTTGTTACAGCATTAGGAATGGCTACGAAACTGGGTAGCCATTCACTCCTCAACTAAATTCTTTCTTTGGCTGCATTTTGCATATGTGATTAGCTGTAACACCTATTGATACTTAGTTTTGAGATAAATTGACTTGAAGTCTCCATGTGTATTAAGTCCTCTTCACTTAGCTAAATCTCAATATAGTATTCATATGTTACAAACAGAGGAATAAAAGGCCAACTATCTAAATGTACTCCGTATTATTTTTAAATGTCTTTAATTGGTCTTTGATTAACTTATTGTCCTTAATTCAAAATCACAGAGATGATGTGGAGTTACTAACATGAGATAGGTCATATAAACAAAGGATACAGATTCGACTTTATTTCAGTGATGATAGATTAATCTATCCAGTGTGCTAGAGTACGTATTGAGATTGCCATTATGTACGTACAGACTTGCAAGAAAGACGATACAAGTTGACTCTCTCCTTTGGTTCTACTCCTAGAGCTGTAGAACAAAAGATGGCCAGTGTGTTTTTTCCTCCTGCTATGGTACCTATCATTGAAAGAGAGACCCAGCACCTGAAACCCTCCCACTTAGAGTATTTCAGCCTATGGTATCTAATGTTAACCTTGGAGCTGCAAAGTGGGGAGGGTAAAAAGGGATATAAAAATATATGGATGACAAATTCTTTGGAAAGGTAAGGCGTAGTTTCTAACCTAACACAAATTATGTTCACTTTGGTAACTGGAAATGAGGCATTGTCAGCTTGTATTTTCACTACCAGGACAACTAGATGTTTTCTTGTGCTTGTACAGATAGTCAAATGTGCTACCTTTATAGGTAGTTTTTTTGTGAGATGTAACCTGGTGGTAACATTAGCCTAACAGATTTACTGGTTTTGTATTTGCAATATGGTATTTGTTGTTGTTGTTAAGTCACACATAGGAAGGAGCAAACTGCAACCTCAGTTTTCAGAAGCAAAAGTGTAATTCTGGTTTGTGTCTCTGGGGGCTGAGGCTGGGTGCTGACTGTGAGCCAGGCTCATTGTGCTGGTTTCATGAGGATTTACTTGACAAACAATGACGTGTTTTGGACCTTACTCCTAAGCATGGCTATGAATGTCGATAAAAGCAGACTAAGGGCTCTTTTTGGATGAAGTAGCATGTTGTTGTACATCACGTAGTTGAGCAGCTGTAGAAAATATAATTAGCAGTTTGTTGGCTCATTTCAAGGCATCTGTAGAAATGAAATGTAGCTGAGTTGTTTTAAGTGAAACAAGAAACTCCATAAGTGAATGTAGAACATCTTAATGAAGTAGATCAATACATTTCAGTATTCATTTTTTAACAGGCTAAATATTACAGTCTGTTCTTGGAATAAGTACATAATCTTACAATCCTTTTCTGGTCAATGCAGCTATTTTAAAGTGACTACTTAATCTACTTAATCTTCCTGGTTCTTGTGTGTGCTTGGGTTGCCTTTTTTTTTTTGTTGCTTTGTGGATATTTTGTATTTTGCTTTTGGTGTTTGGTTGTGGGTGGTATGTTGTTTTTGCTTGTGATGGGTTTCTTTATATTTCTCTTACTGAGAGGATCTTAATATTAAAATGTATTTCTTTGTGGGATTTCTTCAAGAGAATGGACATATTTTGGGCAATCCAGAATCTTATTTTGAGTTAGCAAAGCTATAATTCTAAAGTTCACTTAAAGTCTGCTTTTAAAAGTCTGCTTTAGTAGCTAACAGAACCTCGGCTCTCAGGTAGCAAAAGTGCAGTTTTACAAAGTTCTTTGTTTGAAATTACTTATTGGAGCTCTGCAGCTCAGTTATCAAAACTTTAATTAGCAAGGATCTTTGTTTAAAAAACTGCTGAGAAGTAAGAACTGAGCCAAGGTTGAATGTCTTATTAATTCCTTGCAGGTGTTGAACAAGTTTTCTAAGTGAGGTAATAAAAGGGAGGGCTTTTCATTAACCTAATACATAATTAATGACAAGTAAAGAATTATACTGCCTAAAAATGATGTAACCGATTACTAATGAATTAACTTTTTTAACCAGTGACGAATCATAATGTTTAGATATGATGTAATGGTGTTTACTAATGAATTAGCTATGGTATAAAAATAAGAGCTATCTGGGAATAAATGGACACCAGCTGTTATCACATTGATACGTGTGGCTGTATTGTGTCTGAGCCTCCTGCGTCGTTTTGTTTTTTAACAATTCTTTTTCTAATATCTTCAGAGAGAAGGCTGGAGATTGTGTTGGAAACATGATCAGAGTTGACGAAGTGCAGGAAGTTTCTGAGGGACAGTATCTACATTTTTTCCAACGTAGAAATGGTGCCATACCTGGAATAAACCTATTTGTTGGTGATCGAGTGGTTGTGAGTGGAGAGGAAAATGGTTTACTTGGTTTGGCTACTGGCTACATTAGAGAAGTCAGCATGACAAAAGTCTCCTGTTTGTTGGGCAGGTAATAGAAAAAAAGGAAAAATATCTTTCTGAAGTCACTATGATACTGGCTTCCGGAAGGGTGTTTCTAGGTGTCCAAAAAACACTGATGTTTTCTGATTCCTGGGGAAGTACTCTTCAGAAATTCTCTTACCTCGATTGAAAATATCAGTGCTTGGTCAGTGTATAAGCTTGCCTAGTTCACTAGGTTGTTGAATAAAAGTGTGCTTGCAAACTCCATTTACTTATGTCTCTGACATGAGACTGTATGGATACAGTCATTACTGTGCTAATAGTGACTTTCATTATTCAGACTATACTGTCCTTAAATTGGGCCCTGATCATATTTTATTTAGATCCCTTAATAGTCTGCTTCTTCTAGCTATTGCTTCACTCTGGGACCTCTGGAATATATCACTTAACACTTATTACTTTAAAGTCTTTAATTAGCATACTGCTTATAAATGGAATTACTTTGTCTATGTTATTGCATCATTCAGGAATTTGTCAAAGCTCCCCAAGAACACCATATTTAGACTGGATCACGAGGAAGGAGATTTTGGTATAGGAGTTCCTTTTGAAAACCTTTCTAAACTGATGAAAGACTCCCCAGTCAGGTATGGAAAATCAAATTAATTTCACACTTCTAATATTTTCAGATAAAGTTTCTCAACTGATAACTCTTCTTGGTTTCTTATCCACAGTGAAAGGCTTCGCAACTTGATAATTGACTTCCACAAACCACGTTTTATTCAGCATTTGAGCTCTGTCCTTCCTCCAGAAGCAAAGGAAACTGTTGCAAATATTTTAAAGGGTACGGAATGGCTTTCCCCCCAAACCCTCTGTTTAGTAGTATGTCTCTATGGCCAAAGCATTTATATACAAAGCATTAAATACAAGGTTCTTTTCCTGCTTTGGGGTCCAGTGATTTTTTTTGTTTAAAAATTAAAACCAGGATATTACTTTGCAAGTCTTCCTGTGACTAAATTAGTCTTAAACTAGTTGGAAGACCTGACCAGATAGATACTTGTTTACAACTTCGTTTTTTGTCTGTTTGTTGATGTGGCTTGCAGTTTCAGAGTGCCATATGATTTCCTCCCTAACTTTTACAAAAGGAAGGAACAGGGACAGCTCTCAGGGTAGAGGAAGCGGACTTTGAGGCCGTGGAAGGAGACGGGCTTTGGTGTAAGCATTCACTTGCAGAATCAGTCTTGTGCACTTGTTGGCCTCTTTGTAGTGTGCAATGGTTTGTGGCACTCTTTATTTTTCCTTTTTTTAAAAACAAAATTTTTTTAGGTATGTGGCAGTCTTGTATTTGGTGAAAATAGTTCATTGTTCTCTGTCAGACTTGTGTGTGAAAACAGAAATTTAACCAAATTCTCTTAGAGCAAGTAGAACTTTTCTAAGTCGGAAGACTTGCTTTGTTTGAGCTTTGCCTCGTCCAAATAGCTGGAATGTGCTGCGTGTTTGCATCAGACTGGGGAAAAAACAGCTTTGATGTAATGTTTCTTCTGAACGGGAGGGTGCTATATGTGCAACTCATTTCCCTTTGCTGTGAGCCACATGTTTGAATGTTGAAGAGGGTGTAATGAAATAGAAGTGCCCAAACGTGATATCATCTAGGATATTAGGAAAAAAGTCACAGAAGACCTAAGAATAAAAATGTTTTTGGTGATATATTTCGAGGTCTGTAGCACAGACTGTGTACTGCATCTTGTGTATTATATTTAGTATCATTACCTCATTAGAACCTGCAGACTAACTGTGCTTAACTTTTTAAGGGCTTTAGTGGAAGAGGAAACTATTGTTTTGTTTTATTAACTTAAGCAGTTATTACAGTGATTATGAACTGTAGACATTTAATTTTGATTTTTTCTTAAAGGTCTAAATAAGCCTCAGAAACAAGCAATGAAACGAGTGCTACTTTCCCAAGACTACACACTTATTGTGGGTATGCCTGGAACAGGAAAAACTACTACAATATGTGCTCTAGTAAGATCATGTACCTTGATTTTTTTTTTTTTTTTTTTTTT